>NC_056743.1:937705204-937832704 GCF_019279795.1 Protopterus annectens
TGGGAAGGGCAGAGCACCAGACTGCACAGGCTTGGTGTACTAGAGGAGTGAGAGCAGAGAATTAACGAAAGCAGTGCACATCCCACTTTGCTAGTGAAAACGAGAAAAGAGATAGTTTTCACCAGCTGGCGACTACCACATATGGAGTCCTGGACCAAATCTAGACTTCCCTTGAAAACTAGCCATAACTGACTACAGTGTTCCTTTTCAGAGTAGACAAGATAAGGGCTATGAAGTGTATAACAAATGTCTCTTGGTCATAGCAGGGAACTCTGATAAGATGAAATGAAATAGCTCAGAAAAAAGTACAGTTAGCTAGGGATCAAAGGAGGAAATCACAAAACAGAAATAAATAAAAAGAAAGAGAGGGGTACTAAAACTAACAGGTATTGTTTTTTTCTTTTGTCAGAGTGTGTTTGGAGAAAAGGCATCACTCCCAGAGTACAAAGTAGCAGCCATCCAGAAATCCCGGCTTATCCTTCTTCACTATGGCACATTTAAAGCAGGTTGGGATTGCCTGATTCTCCTAGCCACATTCTATGTAGCAGTGACTGTGCCCTATAGTGTCTGTTTCAACACTGAAAAGGATGAAGGCATTGTCTCCTCCCGAGGACCACCTAGTGTCTGCGATCTTTCTGTTGAGATTCTCTTCATCTTAGGTAAGAACTTTGTTTCTCTACATGACCATTATAAGGTAAACTATACCCAACAAAACGTAGAATAATTTCTGTTGTTGCTGCTGTTACTGATGTATAATGTGAACTTCATCCCTATATGGTTCAAATGGGGATATGGATGATCATTTATTCTGAGAGAATTGTATAGCATTTAGTGATCCTGACTTGACCTGTATCCGAATAGTGTGCATCCAATAATGTAATTTCTAACTCATCTATCTAGTAAGAAAATATGGATATTTCTGAACTTTATTTTTTATAAGTAGAAGCAACCTCCAACAGGTAAATGAAGGAAGACTTTAAATTACAGTATCTTAAACAAGAATAAACATACTGATAGAAGAAGAGAAGACAGGGAAAAAGGAAAGAAAGAATCAGTAGTGAAGAAATATGTATTTACATGAATTTAAAAGAATAATTATGAAATAATACTGTCTCTCTCTCTCTCTCTCTCTACAACTGGACTAACAATTCTGAAATTTCATTACACTGAATCTTTTCATTTGCAATTTCACATGAAGTCAGCAAATTATACAAATGTATTTATATAAAAAAAATCTGTTTTCTCATTTGCCAAACAGGAAAAATAATAAAAGCCAGCTTCACAGAAATACCTTGTAGTTTTCTGCGTAATGACCTGGCATTGCTTCCATTTTCTGTGCCCCATCTGTTCTTAGTACAAAGTGAACTGCTATTTCTCTGTCCAGCCTCTTCTTCACATGTATAGCTCCTTCTAGTCTAGTACTCTCAGTTAAAAATTGTACTTTCTTGTATGTTGGCATTTGTATTTAAACTGCATTTTGATATATACAGTGATAGGATTGCTTATATGTTGCCCACGCTTTTATGTGTATTTGGGCTTTATGCCTGGGTCATGACTGAAAAGGGTCTTTGGAACAGGCCACAAGCCAAATTAACAAATGAATAAGTAAATCAGTGACTAGTATTGCTTCTTGCTGTGCACAAGATGAAGTAAATTAATAAATAAATGGGTACATAAGGCATTTACAGATTCATTTATATTCATTCAGCTGCTTATGGTAATAAGCTGAGGAATGTACTAGTCACCAGAGTATTCTAAATGATGCGGGGTCTACAACAGGTAAGTCACAGAGTGGGTGCTATCACTGTCTGGGTGTGGGATGTCAGGATGTGATGCAACTACCAGACCAACAGTAGGAAAGTAAACTTGCTTCATGGTTTTGTGTTACAGGGTTAAGCCACAATGTATAAGGAGACTATATGGTGATCATTTATTTCTGATATGAGTTATTTTAATTTAAAGACTGCAGAAGATGGGATTCAGAAAAATAGGGCTGTGGTTGCATAAAATGCCTACCATAGGTAGGTCAATTTACAGAATCCTGGAAAAGAAATTCAGAGGCACCTTTAGGTGCGATGAGAAAGACCGCAATATCAAGCTAATCTGTGTCTGTGAATTGCTTCTTTTTACGTTAAAAGCTCTTTGTAGCGGTGTCCTGTGGTGGCCCATGTAGTGTGTTAGTATAGGTACCATTACCCTAAATGGTACAGAAGTTTGCAAAATGTCCCTGAGGTTGCCACATATATTTGCTCTGTCTCATAAAATTTTAGAGTTCTTGGTATATCACAGAGGAGTACAGAAGGTCAAGAATGCCAGGTGTTAGAGCTTTATACTTCATATTGATTTGAAAATGCATGCTGACGCAAACCCTGTTGTCCTGTTAACTTTTTAAATGAACTAGAGTAATAGTTAAACATTGTCTCTGATTTTCACAATTTATCTCACTTTTTTTGCTTTTTTCTTGAGCAACAACATTGAGAGGTAAGACAGACACTCTCCATACATACACTCACACGCACACACACGCGCGCACACACACACACACACACACACACACACACACACGCACACACACACACACACACACACACACACATATCCATACTTTTGATTCCCTGCTTAACCCCATATTGTACCCACCTAGGTAGATAAACAGACACTCACAAATGCACACACACGCACGGCTTCATGCATTGACTTTAATGGGTGACTGCCATCTTTTGATGGAGTTAAATTTCTCAGCTGGCTATGGTGATTTACACAGCTGAGTGATTCTCTGAATTGCTTGTCAGCATAAATTGGTAGCCACAGGCATTTATGGTGGAGACCAGTTGGCTAATTAGCATTAACTTCAGCCCCAGATTTCTTCATTAGCATGCACCACAGCCAGTGGGACCGTCCTCAGTGTTGATGTTTCCGCTTCTGGGCAATCACTGCTGTAGGGTGGTCTCTGAATCAGAAAGAGTTACAGTGAAGAGTTGGCCACTCATGCTAGGGTCTGCTGCTTACAGTAACCCTTTCTGAATCTCAGAGATAGTCCGTTACACTAAGGAAGGTGAAATGGGTAAAGCCACTGCAGACATTTGCACATGATGGATAACCCATATACAACTGTTCTGAGTTTATAATATACCTCATCAAATTTACTTTAGTCAAATGGAATATAAATTAAAGTTTAGAAAATACTTTCAGCAGTTAGCTAAGACTGCTGAATTTTCTGAATGTAGGTTGTCCAACAGATAAGCACTGTTATCAATTCATACAGTTGAGTTCTTGCCTGACCATCCGGATACCTTTTCATGACAGGGTCAGTTTAAGGCTTACAGGAGGAACATGGTGAATGTTCTGTATCTGAATTTCACATGAGGCCTTAGACTCTGTCCCTCTCAGAAGGTTTGCTAGAAAACTAAAGGATATGTGTAGCATCCGAGTTGGAAGAAATATATAAAATGGGCTAGCTTTCAGACAGTGGAAAGTCATATTTGAAGTGTAGGTTGTGGGACGAGAATCTTGACCCAGAAACCAGTTACCAGTAGAATACTGCACATTTCCTGTTTGTATCACAATTCACACCTGGACCACAAAATAAGATCTGCCTGTAGTCAGCTCCATAATGGAACCAGGATAAGAACACATCTCATCCGAGAGGAAAATGGATTCCAGTATGTCCAAATGTATGTTGAACATTAACTAGATATGTGGTAGTTGCAATGTAATAGAAAATGTGCAAGGCTCAGTAGTTTGGTTGAAGAATTTAAGGATATTATTTATGTTAATAGGAATGCAGCTAGGGTGGAGAGAGGAAATGAAAAGGCTCTCTGTTTTTGTTACCTGCAAGCTGTTATGTTGTTCAATGTTAGATATAGTATCAAAGATTATCTACCTGTTGGGGTACCTTGCCAGATGTATGGTCTGTCATCCTCCCGTCATGCAGGATGCTGGTGAGACACATCTATAATAGTTTGTTCAGCTGAAGAAGGAATACTAGGAAATGATTGTCAGGCTGTATGATAGTGTACAGTGAATGACTGTAAATAGAATAATACAAAAGGTGGGTTGGAATATAAGGAAAGGCTCAGCACAAGGAGTGTATACATACTGGCAGAGAGATAAAGGAGCATAGGATAATATAAACTCAAGCTCATGTACTCAAAAGGTATGAAACTACGAAATGCAAATCAAACCAGAAATGTGTTTACACTTTTATTATTGTATGTTCTAAATGCATTCTATTATATAAGGGAGCAAAACAGTAAACCTTTAATAAGTGTTCAGTGTTTCAGCTAAGATTTCTTTTTTAACATGAGATAATACATGGATAGAATGAATCATCAGGATGAAGCCAGATGGGTGGGGGTCATAGGTAACAACACTAAATAGTGAATGTAAGACTGATATCAGAAATTATTGTTTTGCATCAAAAGTGGTAGGGGAACAAAGTATGAATTGCTGTGGGGAATGGTGATACAGTGTAACTCTACAAAGGGGTTTACAGGTGTTTGGCAGATATAAACAGCTGGTAAAACGTTGGTAAATAGCACAAAGTCTATAGCTACAACACTTGATCAGATTCAATGACAATAATCCTCCATTGGTATTTTCTTATGTTCAAGTGCTGGGTCAGGGACATTTCAGTGTGAGTTTTTTCATGGGAGATGAGGTTTGAACTCCAGTGTTCACTTTCCTTAATCACATCATTAGGATACAATTCCTAATTAATGGATTAATGTGGAGGGAGCATCATCCTTTTTGTCTAATTCTGTTCTTGTTCTAATACTTTTTGCAATTGCATTTCTTTAGGAGACAGCCAGGCTTAATATTTAACGAACATTTTTAACACTTTGCATTTTGGTTCATTTTCATTTTATTTTGATAAGTATAGAATTTTGTTTTAAACCTCTAATTCATAGTCATTCAGCTCTTATTTTAAAAGTATTTTCATTTAATTCCCCTTTATTTGAACCATGCAAATACTTTTGTTACATTTATTTTTTTATAACAATAGGTTCATAGGTAGGTACTAGGCTGTCAGCCCTAGGGCCTATATAAGCCTAGCCAAAAAGATACCCTGGCTTTCGTCACCCAAGAAAATTATTTTCCTGTGCCCCTGTTGAGCAAAGCCACAGAGGTGATCCCCAGGGTGAATTTCCTATTTCCCATCCAATCATCAAGATTTTTCTTGAAGAGTGCTAATGAGGAGGTTTGTTTGATATAGCTAGGTAGTTTGTTCCAGAGTATGGGAAGTCTCTGGGACAGGAATCTATCCCTCCAGCATGTTCTGTTTATTGTGGTGACAAGGTTTAGGTCCCTAGAGCATGTAGCTCAGAGGGATTGGGATTTCTTTAAGTGGACCATGTCCAACAGCTCTGGGTTTGACATAGCTTTGTATGTTAGGCAGAGATCGCCTCTGAGTAGGCAATATGTGACGGAGTAAAGCTGGAGTTTTTTTGAGACAGCCTGCATAGGGCATCTGTTTGAGGCTGGTAATCCCCTTTGTGAGGTATTTCTTTGGCCTTTCCAGTTGTTGTAGATGTCTTGTGAGGTACATACCAAAAGAGGTGTTGTACTCTATAAGGGGTCTAATGAGTGACAAGTAGAAGGGAACAATTACCTCTTTTTTCCTGGATGAGAAACCTTTTGTGATAAGGTATGCCACGTAGAAGGATATTCTGACTACTGTGGTGATGTGATTATCAAAGGAGAGACTATTGTCCACCTGTGTCCCAAGGTCTCTTATCACACTTTCAGTGTTAAGTAGACTACCACCTATGTAGTAGCTCATGGCTACAGAGTTTTTACCAAAGGGGATGACAGTGCACTTTTTGACATTGAGCTTGAGGCCATGGTTTTGACACCAGGCATCTGTCTCAGTGAGGCCCTTGTGTAGGATGTCCACATCATTAGGAGTTTCAATTAGGCCTCCTAGTTTGCAGTCATCTGCGAACTTCATTAGCCAAAGACCTTCTGTGTTAGCCTGTACTTCAGAAAAGTAGATACCAAACAGGAGAGGACCCAAGACTGAACCCTGTGGTAGTCCACTTGTCACTGGTCTGAAGTCAGATTTGGAGTCTGCTACTTTCACAGTGTGGGTTCTGTCAGTGAGCCAGTTGGCAACCCATCTCGTGACATAGGTATTTATACCTAGTTTAGTGAGTTTATCTATAATTCCAGAGTGGAGGATGGTGTCAAAAGCCTTGGCGAGATCTAGATAGGCTGTGTGAACCACCTTACCCTCGTCTACAGCTTTGGTGACTGCTTCAAAGAAGTCAATCAGATTTAGGAGACATGATCTGCCATTTACAAGCCCGAACTTGGTGGGGTCCAGAGTTTGTAGATTACCAATGTCTTTGTTTATAAGTTCCATGATGATACGTTCCATGGCCTTGCAGACCAGGCTCATGAGGCTAATGGGGCGGTAGCTCCCAGGGTCTGTGGTGGCTCCCCCTTTGTGGAGAGGGATAACTGTCGCTGTGCGCCATTCAGTGGGCACAAAGCCTGAGGTGAGGCTGTGATTGAACATGGTGCTTAGATGGGGTGTCAGTTCATTCTGTAGTTCATGTAGAATGCAGCTTGGGATGTTGTCAGGTCCCATGGATGCTGTGTTCTTGGCTTTGGAGAGTGTGGTTTTTACCTGTGCAGCCATGATTACAGGAACTTTGCTTTCTTCCGGTATAGAGATGGGCCCTTTAGGGGGTGAGAGGGGGTAAAGTTAGCAGTGAACCTATCTGCCAGGATGGTGGCAATATCAGTTGGTTCTGTATATTTAGTGCCATTGTGCTGTAACTCAGAGCAGATCTGAGTGTTGCCATTGAGATTCTTGACATAGCTATAGAATGCTTCATGGTTGTCTTTAGAATCAGTGGCGATTTTGTTTTCATAGCTAGCTTTGGAGGATTTTATGAGGGATCTCAGCTTCCTACTGAGGCTGACCAGGGAGTTCCTCCAATCATGGGATTTTACTCTTCCTCTACCATGGCTATAGTATTAATAACTTGAGACAACAGCAATGCTTTTACATTTCTGACTGTATTTCTTGAATCTATAGTATTAATAACTTGAGACAACGGCAATGCTTTTACATTTCTGACTGTATTTCTTGACTCTATAGTATTAATAACTTGAGACAACGGCAGTGCTTTTACATTTCTGACTGTATTTCTTGAATCTATAGTATTAATAACTTGAGACAACGGCAATGCTTTTACATTTCTGACTGTATTTCTTGAATCTATAGTATTAATAACTTGAGACAACGGCAATGCTTTTACATTTCTGATTGTATTTCTTGAATCTATAGTATTAATAACTTGAGACAACAGCAATGCTTTTACTTTTCTGACTTTATTTCTTGAATCTATAGTATTAATAACTTGAGACAACGGCAATGCTTTTACTTTTCTGACTGTATTTCTTGAATCTATAGTATTAATAACTTGAGACAACGGCAATGCTTTTACATTTCTGACTGTATTTCTTGAATCTATAGTATTAATAACTTGAGACAACGGCAATGCTTTTACATTTCTGACTGTATTTCTTGAATCTATAGTATTAATAACTTGAGACAACGGCAATGCTTTTACATTTCTGACTGTATTTCTTGAATCTATAGTATTAATAACTTGAGACAACGGCAATGCTTTTACATTTCTGACTGTATTTCTTGAATCTGTAGTATTAATAACTTGAGACAACGGCAATACTTTTACTTTTCTGACTGTATTTCTTGAATCTATAGTATTAATAACTTGAGACAACAGCAATGCTTTTACTTTTCTGACTGTATTTCTTGAATCTATAGTATTAATAACTTGAGACAACGGCAATGCTTTTACATTTCTGACTGTATTTCTTGAATCTATAGTATTAATAACTTGAGACAACGGCAATGCTTTTACATTTCTGACTGTATTTCTTGAATCTATAGTATTAATAACTTGAGACAACGGCAATGCTTTTACATTTCTGACTTTATTTCTTGAATCTATAGTATTAATAACTTGAGACAACGGCAATGCTTTTACATTTCTGACTGTATTTCTTGAATCTATAGTATTAATAACTTGAGACAACGGCAATGCTTTTACATTTCTGACTTTATTTCTTGAATCTATAGTATTAATAACTTGAGACAACGGCAATGCTTTTACATTTCTGACTTTATTTCTTGAATCTATAGTATTAATAACTTGAGACAACGGCAATGCTTTTACATTTCTGACTGTATTTTTTGAATCTATAGTATTAATAACTTGAGACAACGGCAATGCTTTTACATTTCTGATTGTATTTCTTGAATCTATAGTATTAATAACTTGAGACAACAGCAATGCTTTTACATTTCTGACTGTATTTCTTGAATAGCTACAACAGTCTTTTTTCTTTTGACAGTGCTTTAGTATTTTGTTTCTGTTTAGAAATGCACTCTTGTAAGGTTCTCTCAGGAAGGAGTATAAAAATGAGAATGATAAAAGAAGTAATACAGGAATGAGTAGAGAAGGCAGATGAGCAGGACAGTAATAGTTGTCCAATGACAGTAACCTGAAACATAAGGAATTAAGAAGGTAAGCTGAGCTTATGATGCAGATGAAAGATTTCAGTCTGTAAAGCAGTGATGCATGTTTGAGTGATAAACGGAGTGTGAAGGAATGGAGCCCAAGTGTGCTGCAGCATGAAGAAACTCTTCAATGAAAGGGCGTACTTTTTTGCAAGCCTAAAGTGAATTAAAAGTTGATATTCCTCAGTATAGCTCAACAGAAACCAGGAGTTGATCATCCTATCATTGCAAAATGTCCCATGTTTGATTGAAAAAATATCATGTTCAAAGTTATTAAATTCAGAATGTCTGCTTGCTTATAAATGCAAATTTTAGTTTTTCTTGACTTTTCTTCCAGGCTTGTCCAAATATACTGGAATATTCCCAAATGAGAGTAGCATCATATAAGAAATAATATACCACCCTTTTTATTATTTCATTCAATACTTTTTATCAAACATACATAATTTTTTCTGCTGTTCCATGTTTTTGATGACCACAAGACCCATCTTTTTTTGCTGCTCCACAGACCATTAATTTCCCAAGCGTTGGAACATTTTGGTTCTTTCATTCCCCTGGGATGAGAGTCAAGCAGGCTGAGAGTAATATCATCATCCATACTAGGGATTCTGGTTTTAGCTATCATGGCCATAAGCATCCAAAGGCTGGTGTGCAGTGGGCCATTACACAGTAACTCCACAGCTTCCATAGTTCTCCAAGTGACATATTCAGTTGGCCTTGCCACTTTAGGATAGCACCTCCCCCAGACTGGAGGGTATGCCTGGATTCACACTCCCTTCCCCTACCAGACAGAGAGAAACAAGCATTCATAGCCTTACCATTCCTTTCTCCCTAGACCATCTCCTCCAGTGCCCAAGCTGCTAATCAAACTTGGGTCACCTGAGTCAAGATCAGGGCTTTATCTCTGTAAGCTGGCAGAACTAGGACAACCACAAATAATCAGCATTCAGGAATTTAACGCAAGCAGAATTTAAGTTAAAGGTGCTGAACGTAATTGTATTAAAGCATATATTCTTTCCTTCACAAGAATCACTTGGTGACTACATGTAAAGAGACATTTCATAGTATGAGTTATATACCCTTTTTTTACTTGCCATTTCATTATACTAGTTTATCAATGTTCTATCAGTTGGTCACATTTTATGCTGTTAAATCTGAGTATGTAACAAATGGGAAAAGGAGGGAGGCTGCCTGCATTACATTTCTGCATATTACTTTTTAACCAGGTAACACGATATCAGGAATATTAGAATTAGTCATTAAATATAAATGGTTTAAAGCTTCTCATAAAAAGAAAAAGCTCGTTCAGATTTGTTGTTATATGTGTTCATGAAATTAATTTACAGTCCTCAAAATTGATTCCATTTAAAACACGGAAATCTGTAAAGGAGTTTATTACACATCTTACCCCAGTTTTAAAGAGGTGGTGTTTTTATATGTTTAGGAAAAAATACAGCCCCACCTCATGCTGTAGATATAAATCCATGACCAAAATTCAGGTGACCTGATTTGAAGTAGAGTTTGAGAGATGGAGGAGCCAGATGGGGGTAGATGAAAGTGAGGGGTTGATGCCAGCTCACTCATCCTGGGGAGGGAGGGAAAGACAGTTCTGTTTGCTTTGTTTACTACTTCTAGGTATAGGTACTAGTGAAGACTGGGGACATGGGCCTGGTGCTACTAAGACAGGTAGTTCTCACTAGAAACACATATATGTTGGGAGGGCATGGAAGACCCTTGCAGCAATTAAAGTGCCAAAAGCAACTACCCAATGATATGATTATGGCTTAATAGTAAAACACCCTCATAATCTGTACTTAGAATGATGCAGTTGATGGAGACAGGTTGCCATTTAGTTCCCCCACCTAATGGCAATCAAAATCCGATCTTAGGATGTGAGCAACCACATTTTGGGAAGTAAAACCAGTCCCCCAATTCATTAGGGTAAAGTTGCTCTCTACATTATTAATGAATGCAGAAAAGAAGTTCAGGCAAGTGCACAGATACCTTTATGACAGCCTGGATGATGCCCCCCCTTTGGCTCTCCCTCCCTCCCTCAGGCCTGTGTATGGAAGGAATAAATGGATTCAAGACTCAGGAGGGGCTTGGGGTTAGCAGGCACAAAGACAAAAAGCATAAAACATATTCAGAACAAAGTAAATCAATGACCGTTTTATGACATTTTCAAACATGATGATCGTAGAATTCTACTACTTAGGAGTAACCTAAATTGGCTCAAATTATTTTAGGGGAAATGCAATGATTCCTTTACTAATTATTATTCTTTTCTTTGGAAATTACAGGCAGGTATTTATGGTTTAGTCATTTCAAATTACTTTAACATGATTTTTAATCAATGAGAAATCAAATAGTTTGGTCACAAAACAGTAAAAGTATAAATGTAAAACACTAACATCTTTTTAAACATACAGTGGATATAAAAAGTGTACACACCCCTGTTAAAATGCTAGGTTTTTGTGATATAAAAAAATGAAACCACAACAAATCATTTCAAAACTTTTCCCACCTTTAATGTGACCTATAACCTGTACAATTCAATTGAAAAACAAATATGTTAGTGGAAAAAATATAAAAAAATGTATAAGCTGGTTGCACAAGTGTGCACACCCTTAAACTAATACTTTGTTGATTTAATTACAGCATTTAGTCTTCTTGGGTAGGAATCTATTAGCATGGCACATCTTGACTTGGCAATATTTGTCCACTATTCCTTGCAAAAGTACTCCAAATCTGTCAGATTGCAAGGGCATCATTGTGCACAGCCCTCTTCAGGTCACCCCACAGATTGTCTATTGGATTTTGGTCTGGGCTCTGGCTGGGCCATTCCAAAACTTTAATTTTCTTCTGGTGAAGCCATTCTTTTGTTGATCTGGATGTATGCTTGGGGTCATTGTCGTCTTGAAAGGTGAAATTCTTCTTCAACTTCAGGTTTCTAGCAGACACCTGAAGGTTTTGGGCCAGAAGTAACTGGCATTTGGAACTGTTCATAATTCCCTCCACCTTGACTAAAGCCCCAGTTTCAGCTGAAGAAAAACAACCCCAAAGCATGATACTGCTACCACCATGCTTTACTTAGGGGATGGTGTTCTTTTGGTGATGCAAAGTGTTGTTTTTGTGCCAAACGTACCTTTTGGAATTGTGGCCAAAAAGTTCAACCTTGGTCTCATCAGACCATAACACATTTTCCCACATGCTTTTGGGAGACTTGATGTATTGTTTTGCAAATTTTAGCCAGTTCTGGATGTTTTTCTGTGTAAGAAAAGCTTCCATCTTGCAACCCTACCCCATAGTCCAGATATATGGAGAATACGGGAGATTGTTGTCACATGTAGTACACAACCAGTACTTGCCAGAAATTCCTACAGCTCCTTCAGTGTTGCTGTAGGTCTATTGGCAGCCTCCCTGACCAGTTTTTGTCTTGTCTTTTCATCAATTTTGGAGGGACGTCCAGTTCTTTTCAACTGTTGTCCCATATTTTCTCCACTTTTTGATGACTGTCTTCACTGTGTTCTATGGTGTATCCAATGCTGTGGAAATTTTTTTGTACTCTTCCCCTGTGATACCTTTCAACAATGAGATCCCTTTGATGCTTTATAAGCTCTCTGTGAACCATGGCTTTTGCTGTAACAGGCAACTGAGTAAATGTCAGGAAAATCCTACTAGGAGAGCTGAACTTTATTTGGGGTTAATCAGAGTCTCTTTAATTGATGGAAGGTGTGTACCCAAGAAAACTGAATCCTGTAATTAAATAAAAAGGTGCTTTAACAAGGTATTAGTTTAAGGGTGTGCACAATTATACAACCAGCTTATTGTACGTTTTTTATTTTTTATATTTTTCCCCTAATAGATTTGTTTGTGTTTCAATTAAATTGTATAGGTTATAGGTCACATTAAAGGTGGGAAACTTTTTGAAATTATTTATTTTGGTCTCATTTTTTTATATCACAAAAACCTGGCATTTTAACTGGGGTGTGTACACTTTTTATATCCACTGTATATTCATTGATATATTAGTGGTCGATCAACAGAGATACAATATAAAGTTTTATACATTTGGGTCTGAAAAGATAAACAGGTTTCACTGTAGATTATACACAAATTTTAAGACCTCTTGCTCATAATTTAGGGACAATGCAATTTCTTTCATATTTTCAGACCATTCTTCTCTTTTTGCTACTTAAAAACATATCGATGTGATAAGTTAAAACATATTTTATCAAAAATATTTTTACAGAATCTGCTTTTAAAGAAATTTTAAAAAATCAAGCAGGTTCCTTTTTCTGTCAAATGTTCAGCATTTAAACTTTATCTGAAATGTCAATGATGCATTACCCCAGTTTTATACATGGCTCACATTCTGATTACTAAGATGAAATGTTAACCATGAAAAATCTGATGCAGATTGACTGAATGCAAAGGTTCATAGAAATCAAAAATCATTATCAGAAACCACCTACACAGTAATATTATGTAAGATGGAAAGATGGAAAATTATACATTTTTCTTGTCCATGTAAAAAAACAAGATATATTTACTACAGTTGTTTCAACAACATTAAGCTATAGCGTACAATAAAAACTGCAAAAACAAATGGTTCTGCCACCAGTTCCACTTAAAAACACTTAAAACTTGAAAACTTTAATAAATATACGATGATAAGATAAAATAAAATAAACACACTGGCTCATAAACCAGATAAGCGCTTTCGGTATAATACCTTTTTCAAATCCTAAATGATTGCCAGTAAAACTTCTTCTTAAATATCTTCATTTCCTAGTGTTCATTCACTTAGATGCATTTAGTAACCATAGCAGCATACACACCCTTTTAATTATGTCATTTTGAGTGCTGAAGAGCTTTCCCTTTTAGTGCAGGTTTTAAAGGGACAAATGCATTCAGACCTGGTGACCGATCTGATTGCAAATTCATTATCCACTTCATCTCTTCAATTTCTGTTTGGTTTACTAAATCCCCACCTCTTGGTGTTTCATGAAGCCTAGCTAGTGCCATGAACTTGAAAGAATGACTGTCATTTATACTAATATGCATATAAAGTGCATTGCTGGTAACTTTATTTCTTATGTCAGATAAGTGCTTTAGGATACGTTCCTTGAGCATCTGATTAGTGTTCCCTAAGTAGTGTGCCTTGCAATGACTGCAGGTTGCCTCATAGATAATGTTTTTACTCCGACAGTTTGCAAATCCTTCAAACTTATAATTCCTTTTAGTCAGGGGATGTGTAAAAGTATTTGAGATGTTTATATGAGAGCATGCCTTGCAACTTCCACATCTGAATGTACCAACTCTCCTGTTCATCTGAAAACTCCTGTCTTCAGAAATAGCTTCAATTTCTGTTTTATTATAACATAATAGTCTTTTTAAGTTTTTCCTGTTCTTAAAAGAAAAGATGGGTTGATCTCCAACAATTTCCCTAATTTTGTTGTCAGATGTTAGCACTGGCCAAAATTTACTGATGGTATTATGAATAGCAAAATTGTCAGTACTATATGTCAACTGGCATTTCAGATTGGACTTTACCTCCTTTTGCTTGATCTTAACTATTTCACCTTGGTCCGAGAAATAGGGTCTTCCCCTCTGAGAGCGTAGTTCCAAGGTAGTTGCTTCATTGGTCTGTGTCTCTTTGACTTTGTATCCTCTCTTATTAAAGTCATTGATAAGTTTAATTTGCTCCTCCCTATAATCCTCATCCCTCGTGCAGAGCTTGGACACTCAAGTTAATTGGTTAGTCACTATGTTGTCAAGAACATGCCTGGGATGCATGCTAGTATTGTGTAGTAAATGATTGCGCCATACAGGTTTCCTATACATTCTAGTATTGGTGCTTCCTGTGTCATCTAACATTAACTTAACATCCAAGAATTCTATCTCTGTATTAGAAGATATCACTTCAAACTTCAAAAATGAAGTTGTGTTGGTCAAAAATTGTACAAAATGTTCCAAGAAGGTTAAATCGCCATCCCATAAGAGAAAGACATCATCCACAAATTGATTATAGAAAACTAGGTTTCTATTCCATTTGTTGTTAATATCCGCTTTCCATAGCTCTTCCCATCTTGCCAGGACCAGATTGGCATAACTATTTGTGCATGGAGTTCCCATCGCTACCCCCGACTTCTGCCAGTAGTAAGTACTACCATACGGAAACACATTGTTATATAAGACCAATTCCAAGAGACTACATAGTAAATGGATATCATTGGTTGCTTTCTGCTCCACACCAAAGTCTCTAATCGCTTCGATCCCCAAATCATTGGGTGTAGACGTGAACAAACTGTTCACATCCATAGTTACCAATAATAAATTCTTACAAGTATTCATCTGTTGCAGTTTGGCCAGTGCTAACATCTGACAACAAAATTAGGGAAATTGTTGGAGATCAACCCATATTTTCTTTTAAAAACAGGAAAAACTTAAAAAGACTATTATATTATAATAAAACAGAAATTGAAGCTATTTCTGGAGACAGGAGTTTTCAGATGAACAGGAGAGTTGGTACATTCAGATGTGGAAGTTGCAAGGCATGCTCTCATATAAACATCTCAAATACTTTTACACATCCCCTGACTAAAAGGAACTATAAGTTTGAAGGATTTGCAAACTATCGGAGTAAAAATATTATCTATGAGGCAACCTGCAGTCATTGCAAGGCATACTACATAGGGAACACTAATCAAATGCTCAAGGAACGTATCCTAAAGCACTTATCTGACATAAGAAATAAAGTTACCAGCAATGCACTTTATATGCATATTAGTATAAATGACAGTCATTATTTCAAGTTCATGGCACTAGCTAGGCTTCATGAAACACCAAGATGTGGGGATTTAGTAAACCAAACAGAAATTGAAGAGATGAAGTGGATAATGAATTTGCAATCAGATCAGTCACCAGGTCTGAATGCATTTGTCCCTTTAAAACCTGCACTAAAAGGGAAAGCTCTTCAGCGCTCAAAAGGACATAATTAGAAGGGTGTGTATGCTGCTATGGTTACTAAATGCATCTAAGTGAATGAACACTAGGAAATGAAGTTATTTAAGAAGAAGTTTTACTGGCAAACATTTAGGATTTGAAAAAGGTATTATACCGAAAGCGCTTATCCGGTTTATGAACCAGTGTGTTTATTTTATTTTATCTTATCATCGTATATTTATTAAAGTTTTCAAGTTTTAAGTGTTTTTAAGTGGAATTGGTGGCAGAACCACTTGTTTTTGCAGTTTTATATTTTGATGTGCTCTGCCTTTGGTGACGTTACTTCTTCTTTTGCCTACAATAAAAACTGTTCTGATTAACATCTGCCAGTTTTTCTAGACATTTATAATAATTGTGCACATTAACAAAATTGCGTTTTCATTTCATCTGAAACTGGAATGTACATTTTTTAACATTTTCCATTTGAAGAAACATATTTTTATTTTGACACATATAGTTTTATTAATACTGTTACATAATTATTACATATATGCTTAAAATGAACTCCAGGCTCTAAGCATCTTTCTTGTATTCTTATTTTAAAGAAATGTTACCTCTTTTTATTTAAACCTATCCACTGTTATGCAGTCATATAATGGTCACTATACAGCTATGTCAATTTTGTTAAACTAATTCTTGTCTCAGAATAAAAACATCCTTCAGATTTGAAGAATTGCAGTCTGACTGCATTATTTAACATGTACCAAATTAATTAAGAATTGAGAATTGTCTTCTTACTTTTATTACCAGTTTCTTAGGTCCATTCTAACTTGAAATTATGCCAACAAAGAAAACAAACTGCTGAACATATAGTACAGTCCATAATTTTACCAAATTAGGTGTCAGGTGATAATTCAGTCAGGATTAACCATAACTTCTAAGAATGCAACCAGACCATTAAGTTATGTTAAAAGATAGTTCATCTTTATTATGCGTAATTAGCCCTGTCTACCAAACTTGTGTATTAATATAGTATGTTGTTTATTTCAGCAAAGTTCTTTTTTATGCCAATTAATGGACAACATTAAAGGTTGTTCCTTTTTACCAGCCAGCTTATTAATATTTCTTGCTGAATCCTTTCTTAGTACCTAAGTTATCCAAACATTAATCCCAGTGTGCATAAATGCAGTGGTAATCAAATATTTAGCATATGCTAATGATTAGTTATTACTTACATCACACTCAAATGTATTATTAGATAACTTCCTAATACTAGCCACTGTAGCAATTTAACTAAAACTGAAGCCATAGTAATTTGACTGCACGATGAGCAGATCAACAACAACTGTTTTCACTGATGAAAATACTCCAAGTATACCTTGGCAGATATATAGCTTCAAGCCAGCAAAGCTTTATTAAAACTAAGATGGTTGTAAACAAATCCACTTTTTTGCACATTTCTTTAACTGGGTCTATTATGTTTTTGAAATAGTTTTTCCTTTTAGTGTTTTTAAATTTAAAATGCATTGATCCTACCACATAAAAGATTGGTTCATAAAACAATGTGGTTTTCAAGGAAATTCATTTGGAGAGAGAGGTGTTCTTTAAGAATCCCCTGGGAAAGTCTTATCTAAGATTAATGTCATACTGCTTCCAAAATATCAGATCCACACATAACTAACTGTACAGATTTTTGCTGAATGTCCAGATTTTTGCCTCATATTTTTACACTGACTCTCAAAAAATTGTGGCTTTCTGGCAAATCACTGAGGACTTATGTCACTAAATAATGACAGACATTTGAGTTTCAGACTTCAAATACTTTAGAAAACGCATGCCAACAAAACAAAACTTTTATTCTACAACTTTCTAATTTTATTTAAACTCTGTCCCTGTTTTGAGGCTTTTGTCCTCCCATTATTTTTGGCTTTGTCCAGATTTCTTGTGTTAAGAGGTTAAGTGGTATAGATCTAAAGCTGTATAGGATGAAGAAGTACTGCCTCAACAATTTGAAAGTGAATATAATTATCTTAACTTATGCTCAATTTTATATAATTCTGTAATCAAGAGAGTACTCTATGGGACTTAATGGCTGCAAAATTAACAGCAGATATGGTTGCAAATGGTTGCAAAATTAACAGCAGGGTTGGGAGGGTGGCCTAATGGTTAAGGTGCTTGCCTTACAAATGCAAGGTGCAGGGTTTGAGTCTCACAAGGGATAATTGGTTAGGCTTAAAATGGCTCACAAGGGCAGTTAGCTTAGTACTAACCTATGAACCTATAAATTAAAAAAAAATATTTACTATAATAAATTACCCTTCAAATGTATTAAAAACAAAATAGCAAGGAAAAAACATTTGGAGTTTTACTAAATTATTATTTTTTTTTTGTTATTATTAAATTAAAAAATTATCTGGTTGTGTTTCTTACCTGCCACAATAAAATACATACACTAAATGTCATGACTAAGCACCTTTTTCACACCATTAAAGCATTATGATCTAAATTGTGCAATGAGTTTTTTTAATTTATAGATATTTAATTTACTTATTCTAAGACTCTGTTAACATTGTTTAATGAAATGATAGTAAAAAATTCAAATGAATAATTTGGAGCTTAATGATTTTAATTTTTGACATCTGGGAGACTTGCAAAAATAACTTTAAATCTTGAAGGAATTATGTCATTCAAGTTATGCTTTCCATTATGCGTACTTGACATCAATCTTTGCTAAACAGATTTCTCAGACAAGAGAAGGTTGTTGGTACAGATGGTATTATAACAGTTCTATTTCAGCCATGCACATGACTTTGAATTCTGCTTAAATTTAAAATAAATTAATTTGAAGCAGAATTAAAATTTTATTTATGATCAAAGACCCCCACAATCTCATTTCTGGGGGCTATATTACAAATGTTACACATGTATAGCATGAACATGACATTTATAATACTTTGATAACTGAAAAAAGTGCCACAATATACAAAAGAGAAGACTTAAACTTCAAAAATTTTAGAATTCCTGTTTATAATTTATATGTTTTCTCTCTTGTCTTCTGTCTATATACTATGCACATGTATTATGATTATGCTATTTGCTGTGTACCTACAATGCCATCGCTTTCTAAGCAACTATACAGTTTCACATGCCAATAATGAGCAACATGGTAAATTGACCAGCCTTACTTTGCATTTTAGTAAAGTAGATGTCAGGTTACTTACTAATGCAGCCAGTTTCATATACCTGAAGATTAATTTTACGTGGTAACACTGGTATTAGCTAATTTATTTGAATTTTATGTGGTGTAATACGCTGAGCAAAAGGACAAATTTCAAATATTGCCCCAAATTAAATAAATCTAGTCACATGGCTTTAGTCAAAAGACCTTCAGACTTTTGAATGGTGGCATTATGAACAAGAACCATTTCATATTGTATAGAGATCCAAAATTATAAACAGGAGAAGGGAGTCAACACAGAAGGTACAAAAGATGCTAGAATTGGGTTATGGATAGACTATAAAAACATCTAGTGTGTTATTAGAAGCAAATCCCAGTGAAATTCAAAACTGCAAAAAATGTCAATATAAGAGCTGAAGGTGAGCTGATAGGAAACTCTGAAACAAAAAAAAACAGCACAGAAGGTTGCAGATAGACTTACTAAAATGTTAGCACCAAGACAGATACAGAAGAAGCTGGATACTTTAGCAAGTACCCCTAGAGCAAAGAAATGGTAGCAAATATTAAATGTGACATAGATAAAACAATACAGAGTTGCCACTTCTGCTAATGTAAAGCAGAAAACTGAATACAGATTCTAAGCAACATTAAGGAAAGAAAAAAAATGAAGATATTTGTTTTGAGATACCCCTTGCAGAGGAAGTAAAACACAGCGAAGGAAAAGAAAGTGAGAGGGTGGTGTCCACTCATAACAGGATAGGGGGAGGGCAATCTGAAAGAAGGGAATGCACTCAACAGGCTTTGCACAGATGGCAGAGATAATAAAGCAGAATGTAATTTTTGTTTAGAACTGCCCTTTGCTTGAGAAGACATAGAAGGAGCTGCAGTGACAATATTTCCAGGTAGGAAGCTATACATTTTGCCTCCAGATGAGTTACAGAAGAAAGTAACCCTGAGGTAGTGGACTTGCAGGTAAGCCACATAAAACTAAAAAAAACAATGGGAAGATTGTAGTTTAAGTAGGATTAGAGAGAGTATAACCAAGGCTGTAGGAGGAGGTAATGAACAATATGTTCCCATTACTGTACCCCTATTTTAAATTAAAAGATAATCTTCATATAGAGTAAGTAATGGAAAGGAATAAAGTATACATTAATTGCTAGTGCCAAAACTTTCTAGGTCACTGGTAATGAAGCTACCCTAATGCCACATACCACAGGGATTCATAAAACTATGACAAGGCCCCTAGCTAGGTATTTCTAGCCAGGCATAATCAAAAAGGCAGAAATCTTATGAGATTGTTATTCAGAATGTCAGAAATGTGTAGTCTATCCTGGATATGAAAGTCCCATGATCTGAATGCTGTCATAGAAGAACTTTTTGAAATGTATGGTTATGGACATTGTGAGGCCAGTGGTAAAATCTTGCGATGGGTGTCAGTAACAATGGACTATGCTACAAAATTTCCAGAAGATGTGCCATTACACAAAGCTAATACAAACACTATTGCCAGAGAACTGATATTATTATTCTCCAGAATTAGTATTCCTAAAGAGATACTTATAGACTAAGGCACTCCCTTTAAGTAAAGGATGCTGCATCAGTTATGTCAGAGCTTTAAAGTCCAACAGTTGATGGCATCAGTCTACCATCCATAGCCTGATGAATCACTAGAGAAATTCAATACAACCCTGCAATTTATCCTAAGGAAAGCTACTGATGCAGATTTTAAAACATGGGATCAGGTGTTAGAAAACTTACTGCTTGCTGTAAGTGTTGTGCTACAAGCTACAAGTGAGTTTACCCCCATCTGCACTTTTTCACAGTTGGCATCCCAGGGAACTGCTTGACATAGTTAAGGAAAATGGGAAAGAAGAAAAAATGCCATTTAAAAGTGTGATGGAATATTATGTTAGTTTGAAGGTTAGACTGTTGTTCCCATATTAAAGGAGTGCATGCAGACGGCCCAGGAGTTACAATGATGAGTTTATAATAAAAATGCTATTTACATGTATAATACAGTTATTCCTAATGCATGGGGCATAGAAAGCATCAGAAAGTTCATAAATATTAATCACTGTTTTTCTACTGATAAGAGAGATTTAATGTGTGCCTTACTAGAACTGGTAGTTGAAAATAATGTCTTTCTGCTGAGGAACAGTTTTATGTACAGAAGGTTGGCATAGCAATGGGCACAGCATGTGTGAATAGCTACACCGACCTGGCCTTAGTACAATGGGAGAGAGATGTGTTATTACAAGCCACAGAAGTTTCTCATCACATCCTATGGTATGTTAGGTTTGTGGATGACATCCTCCTGTTATGGAATGGATCACCTGAAAACCTAGTTTACTTTGTAGAGTTTTTGCATCAATCTACAGGTTTTTTAAGATTCACGTTTAAGTATTCCTGGGAAGAGATTGAATTTTAAGAAGTTATGGTGAATAAATCAGATTTTAATCGTATAGTGACTAGTATTTATAGAAAACCAACTTGGAGGAATAGTCTACTATACAAGAACAGTATGCATCCAAGGTATATTCCAAAGAATGTGATCAAGGGACAACTCCTTAGGGCTATGAGACTCCATAATAAAGATCAACAGTTAAGTTCAGCACTTGAGTCTTTGAAAAAAGATTTTCAAGATAAATGAAATTAACAGATGCATAATGGATGCACTGAAACAGAGACAAAGTAAAGAAAGGCCCTATTTTTCAGGATCATTGTCAAATGAAGGTATTCATACACATGAGGGAACAGAGGTTCTTAGATTTCCCTTAACATACTCTTCAGATATATATAGTCTGTCATATAATTAAGCATAACTGGGATATTTTAGATACAATAGATAGCTGAGAACTGTTATAGACTCAGTGCCACTCTTCTCTTTTAAAAATAATCACTGAAGAGGCATTTATGTTACAATGCATCTGCCACTACGAAGGTAATAACTTCGACTAAGAAAGGCACATTTAAATGTAGAAATTGCACAACCTATAAGTTTATTCATACAGGTATGAACTATGTCCATCCACATAAGAAATTTCAGATAGAAACAGATTTCTATGCTGATTGTAAGACCCAAAATATTGTTTACCTTAGCTATTGTGTTAAGTGCCCTGCATTTTACATAGGTATGAGTAATAGACAACTTAAGGACAGAATTTTGGAACACCAGAAAAATATTAAAAATAAGAAAGATATGAATGCTCTTGCTAAGCACGTAATGAATTGTGGTGCTGATCATACCTTTAGTTTTCTGGTACTTGAAATAATTTCTGAGAATTTAAGAGGGGGGATATCAAGAACAGGACAGAATCTGCTGAGCAAAATGGATTCTGTCACTGAGTGCAGATAAGGAACCAGGGCTAAATGAAGTTGTTTCATTAAAAACATTTTTTAAAGGCTAGACCACTTAAACATTAATAGTTTAAATGTTTTTGTATTTTTGTATGTTTTTTATATATATGTTTTATTGATGTTTATTAACTTAGTTTTTAGCTAAACTGCTTGGAGACTGTTTCTTTAAGATGTTTCAGTGATGGTGTTAATTGATTTCATTGTAGCTATTTAAACTTAGTGTGTGTTTCTATGAATCAGTCTGATGAAGCGGTTTGATACAGTGTGAAAGCGCTTACTTTTATGAATTAAAGTCTTTGTTTTATATTATTTTCCCTGTCTGCCGTGTTGGATTTTGGTACTTTTGCTTTTTTATTCGTGTTTTCAGAAATGCCTCGAAGAACTAAACTGAAGGAATATAACTGAGACAGTACCTAGAAGTAAGGTTATACTGAAGTCATACAGAATAGCAAAGTTGCAAAAGCAATTATTTCAAACAGAGCTTAAATTAGACATGACAGAAAAGTCTCAGAGTGACTGCAGTGGCCTGATACCGCTAATTCCTAAGACTGATGGAAATATCAGATTCTGTACTGACTAGAAAACTGCATGGGATTTCAGAGTTTGATAGCGATCTCATTTCCAGAACTGATAAGTTTATAGAAAACATAGGAAAGGCTAGACACTTAACCCTAAATTCAACAAAGAGGTACTAGCAGATATCACTTACCCTCTCCCCTCTACAAAAGAGAAAACAGCCCTTATAAATCCTGATGATCTTTTCAATTACATAGTGTTACCTTTGGTGTGCATAGCACCCCAACCACATTTCTAAGGCTGATAGATAAAAGCAGCTGTGTGACTCACTATTCTGGCACCCAGTGCCAACCTTCAATTTTAAGTACAGGAACAAAAAAATATGTCCCTGATCAAGCACTTCTAACTTTAAGGAGCCAACCAGCCTAGCCAGGTCCATTTATCCATACACCTT
This sequence comes from Protopterus annectens, assembly GCF_019279795.1. NCBI lineage: Eukaryota > Metazoa > Chordata > Ceratodontiformes > Protopteridae > Protopterus > Protopterus annectens. The sequence goes on from NC_056743.1 coordinate 937,728,218, forward strand.
GAGGAGCAATGAAAAAAAAAATCTCTTTAAACTGTAGCAAACTGCTTGCTATATTTGTAGCAAAGTTTGCTACAGTTTATATTACAAATGGAGGGTTAAAGTACTACCACAGTTTAAAACATAGATGTAATACCACTATTAATGCTGGTAATGGTCTGAAAACCCAATCGCACCTCCCAACACTTTGTGCTCAGAATGGTTGCCCCTTCCCCTTACCCCACCTTATCTAATAATCTCGATAAAAGACTGAAGTCCCACTCGCAAAATGCTGTTGCAAAGAAAAAAACACTGTTTGAAAGTAAAAAAGAAGTAAAACTCAATTTTATTTCACTTTAAAAGAGCTAGTGCTTCCACATACTGCTCATAGTAACTACAACATACTGCTCAACTTCTTTGCTCAAAACTTGTGGACACAGCCAAAACTAATGCAGAGATAATGGTCACAAATCATGGACAATGTTTTACAAGGGACAGAGCAAATACATGAAGGAAAATCAGTGACTTTCTGCAAATTTCTAGACAGTTGAACTGCACACATTCAATTTATAACAAGTTAAGTCACAGTAAACTTTATTGTCATTCAGACCCACACAGTGAGAGTTAAACAAAATGACATTGCTTCAGTTCCAAGTGCATACATTACATATAACAACAGAGAATAACAAGGACATATAACAATGCAATAACACATACATATACTAAACAAGACCGACCAGGTCTGAGATACCTCTATAACAGTGGTAGTAGCCTTCATCAAGTATTGCACATGTGGAAAAGCATTTTTGCACAGAGTATACAGAATATACTGAATAGCACAAGTATATTGTACGGAATGCTCAATTACTACTGATTACACTTGTTAAACATCTTGGTGTGGATACTACACAACAAGATAGCTGTACTACTGATTGTTCCCATCACCAGATATTGATATGTTGTAGAGTTCAACAGTCTGATAGTATGTAGGAAGAAGCTCCTACTAAACCTGGAGGACTTACAATGCATACTACAGTATTGTCTTCCTGAAGATAAGCAGAACAGTCTGTGCACAGGGTGTGTGTGGTCTCTGATTCTTTTTCTGGCTCTGCCAGTACATTGTGCTTCATATAGGGCCTGCAGAGCTGGAAGTGGGGATCCAATGATCTTCTCTGCTACCTCCACCACCTTCTGTAGGGCCTTTCGGTCCATGGCTGTGCAGTTCCCGAACCTGGCTGTGAGATTACTAATTAAGGTGCTTTCAGTGGTACCCTTGTAGAAGGTTTTGAAGACAGAGGAAGGGAGACTAGCTTTCCTCAGCTTCCACAAGAAGTTCAGGCATTGATCTGCTTTCTTCACAATGTGATTAGTATTTGTTGACCATGCTAAGTCCTCAGAAATATACACACTCAGAAATTTGGTGCTACGCAATCTCTCTATTGTTTCCCCTTTAATTATGAGTGGGTGATGTGAGTCCTGATTCTTTCTGAAGTCCATTACTAACTCCTTGGTTTTATTCACATTTAGGGCCAAGTTATTAATATTATACCAGTTAATGAGGTGATTCACCTCCATCTCTGTAGGCAGTCTCATCTCCACTCCTGATAAGACCCACTACAGTGGTGACATCTGCGAACTTGATGATCCTGTTCGAATTATGTCAACAACAATAAGTCTAGTTAGTCTGTATGAAAGCCACATACTGGGATGAAATGATCATACATTCAAAGGACTGGGATTCTCACTTACCAAAGGTGCAGGGTGTATTAGAATCCATAAGAGAGGCACGCTCAGCTGGGAATGCTAAGAAAAGTAAACTGGGCATGGTGGAAGCCAAGTATTTGGAATATGTTGTAGGAAGAGGGAAGGCTATAAACACTGGCCTGTACCCTCCACTAAAAAAACAGTCAGTGTTTTTTTTTTGGACTAGCACAGTATTACAGAAAGTTTTTGCCTAAATTTTGTACCTGTTGTCACAAAATCTTTCAAAAGGGAGAGTTCCTGTTAAGGTGCAATGGCTTTTGAGCCAGATAGAGAATATGTTCAACCCATTTTAGTGACTCTTGAGTCTACTAAATAATTTATCCTATATACTGACATGTTAGAGGTGGGTTTGAGAAAGTTGCACTCTCAAGACATTCAAGTTAAAGCATGCTCTGTGTGCTATATCAGCTGAAAGCTGAGTAATACAGAAAGGGAATATTCATCCACAGACCTCAATCATGTAAGCCTTTTCTTCCCTGAAGTTTTATTTATTGGATAGACATTTCAAGTTGGTAAGTGATCATATGCCTCTACAATGGCTTTTCTCCCCTTTTAATTTCTCCGAGTCTTTTGGGTTTCTATTGCCATGATGGAAATGGAATCCATTCCTAAGTTATAGTATGATTAAAGTTCATAAAATTAGTATTGTTTTGATCTTTGATGTCAGCCAGAAGTGCTCTTCATAGCACCTGTAATCTGCTCAGTAATGACTCCTTCTGCAATTCGTATGGAGTTACATGTATTGGTAATATATCTAAATACTATCGTAGATTCTTTTTTATAAGACCTGTTGCTCTTACTACTGTTGGAACTGTCTGGGTATGTTTCACGTTGCTCTCATTTCCGCCTGCAGATCCTGATGCTTTATGACCTTGTGTCTCTCTGTATGCAAGACACTGTAAGTCACTGAGTGTAGCGATTGCAATGATCAATGCTACTTTTGTTTTCTTTTCATGAACCACTATATCTGGTATTCTCACATCTGTCCTCTGAACGGTTGGTAATGGGTGATCTCATGTGATGTAGACTTCATTATTTTCTATGATGCTGAGTGGCTCATGTTTCCAGTGTTTTTCAGCTACTTCAGTACATTAATGTTTGCACAATCCCCAATGCAATAGTCTTGCCACATTATTTTGCCTTTCATATACAGTCCTTCTACCATTAGTATGTCACAACCAACAGCAAAGTGTGCGACTGTTTCCAATTCTGTTTTACAAAACCTACATTTGTCTGTTTCTCTCACATGTTTCATGGACTTTGTAAACCAACGTGTGCATAGCCCACTATCTTGGGCCACCAATATTAACCTTTCATATTTTGGTTTGAATTTGCCTCTCTTTAACCATTCCTGCATTCGATCTTGATGAACATGATACTTGCAACTATATTTATGCATTTTCCACATTTCTTGCCTTCTCATCTGATCCTTCATCTTATATTCTTTCTTTCTTTTGTTTTATGCCACATTTCAGTTGCCACCTGATTTTTATCTACTTCTGTTTTGATTTCCATTCCTGCTTGATGTTGATATGCTTATGATAGACTAAGCAGGGAAGTCATCTTAGATTTATTCTCCTCATGTTCCAAAACTTTCACTACGTTTGGGTCCTGTGAGGTCAACAGATGTGTGCAGTTCCACAACTGCAGATCTATACATGTAATCAACTTCAAGGAGGCCCATACCTCCTTCAGAATGGGGAATATATAATCTTGGTATGCAGTGATTTTTATAAATCATTTGGTGAGCATGAAGCATCCTTCTTGTTTTCCTATCTTATATGTTCATAGGTTGGTACTAGGTTTTTGGCCCTAGGGCCTATACAAGCCTAGCCATAACAATTCCCTGGCTATTTCTTCCCATAGTATTTACTTCCCTGGACCCCTGTCTAGCAGGACGACTGACATGATCCCCGTGGTGAATTTCCTATCTCCCATCCAGTCGTCAAGGTTCCTTTGGAAGAGGGTCAAAGAGGTGCTCTGCTTGACATGTATGGGCAGTCTATTCCAGAGTCTGGGGAGTCCCTGGGTCAGGAACCTATCCCTCCGGCATGTTTTGTTCATTGTGATGACAAGGTTTAGATCCCTGGAGTGTGTGGCTCTGAGGGATTGGGATTTCTTTAAGTGTAGCATGTCCAACAACTCTGGATTTGACATGGCCTTGTATGTTAAGCAGAGATCGCCTCTGAGTAAACAATATGCGACAGAGTATAGCTGCAGTTTTTTTAGATGGTCAGCATAGGGCATCTGCTTTAGGCATGTGATTCTTTTAGTGAGGTATTTATGCGGTCTTTCCAGTTGTTGCAGATGTCTTGAGAGGTACATACCAAACGGGGCATTGTATTCTATAATGGGTCTAATGAGATATGAGTACAGTGTGACAATGACCTCCTTTTTTCTGGATGAAAAGCTCTTAGTGATGAGGTGTGCCACATAGAAGGATTTCCTGACTGTTGTGGCGATGTGGTTATTGAAGGTGAGACCACTATCCACCTGTGTCCCTAAGTCTCTTATCACACTTTTGGTGTTTAGTGTACTGCCACCTATGTGATAATTCATGGGTACTTGTTTTTTCCCAAAGGGGATAACTATACATTTCTTGGCATTGAGCTTGAGCCCATGGCTCTGGCACCAAACATCTGTTTCTGTAAGGCCCTTTTGTAGAATGTACACATCATTTGGGGATTCAATAATGGCTCCCAGTTTGCAGTCATCTGCAAACTTTGTTAGCCAGAGTCCCTTAGTGTTGGCCTTTACTTCAGAGAAGTAGATGCAAAACAAGAGCGGTCCCAGGACTGAACGCTGAGGTACTCCACTAGTCATTTCTCTGGAGCTGGATTTGGAGTCAACTACTTTTATAGTGTGGGTTCTGTCAGTAAGCCAGTTGGCAATCCATCAAGTGACATAGGGATTAATGCCCAGCTTAGTAAGTTTATCTATGATTCCAGAGTGGGGGATGGTGTCGAAGCCTTGGCGAGGTCCAGATAGGCTGTGTGGCCCTCCTTACCCTCGTCCACAGCTCTGGAGACTGATTTGAAGAAGTCAGTCAGATTCAGGAGACAAGATTGGCCCTTCACAAACCCAAACTGGGTGGGGTCCAGCATTAGAAGGTTGCCAATGTCTTTGTTTATAAGTTCCATGATAATATGTTCCATGGCCTGGCAGATCAGGCTCGTTAGACTGACGGGGCGGTAGTTCTCAGGATCCAAGTTGGATCCCCCCTTGTGGAGTGGGATAACTGTAGCTGTGCGCCACTCAGTGGGCATGAAGCCTGAGGTGAGGGCTATGATTAAACATGACACTTAGGTGAGGTGCCAGTTCATTATGTAGTTCATGTAGTACACAGCCCAGAATGTTGTCTGGTCCCATGGATGCTGTATTCTTAGCTTTGGAAAGTGTGTTTTTTTTACCTGTGTGGCCATTATTACCAGAATTTGGCAATCTTTCAGTATTGAGATGGGCCCTTTAGGGGGTGAGAGGGGGGTGAAGTTGGTACTGAATCGATCTTCCAGGATATTGGCAACATCCTTGGGATCAGTAATTTAATCCCATTCTGTTGTAGCTCAGAGCAGATCTGAGCATTGCCATTTAGATTCTTGACATAGCTATAGAATGCCTTGTGGTTGTCTTTGGAATCTTTGGCAATTTTATTTTCATAACTAGCTTTGGAGGATTTTATGAGGGATCTCAGCTTCTTACTGAGGCTGGTAAGGGAGATTTTTGCATCCTGGGATTTTCCTCTTTTCTGTAACAGTTTCTTCCTTTTTTTGTAAAGTTTGTTTATGGCAGGGGACCACCAGATTGGCTTCCTTTTTGGAGGAGAGCATCTTGGTTCTATTTGGGATGGCACGATTCATGCACGAGTGGATGTGCTCGTACAGTGCCTTAGTGTAGGATTCAGCAGTCAAACTTTTAGTTCTCATCTGCATGGGTGTCATGAAGTTTGTCACTTCTGACTTGAGTAGCATGAAGTTGGCTTTGGAAAAGTTTTTTTATGAAGTTTTCTTTATTGGGGGGTGGGAGAGGGATTTGGATGTCAAGGATGATTAGCTTATGGTCAGACCTGACCAACAAGGGGGGTGACCATAGGTGTGGAGCATTGATTTCCCATGTTGGTAATGACCAGGTCTAGGATATTGGAGCCCCTGGTGGGACTATGGACTATCCAGGGCATTGGAATTTATGAATTCCAAGAACCGTTGGGCAAAGGTGTTGGTACATGAGTAGTTTTCCCAGTTAATGACGATAGTTGAAATCACCCAGTATTAGGGTGTTTGGTTGTATCTTAATATTTTCCAGTATGTTTAGAAAAGTGTAGTGAGAATCTTGGGGCATGGTGTGGGATCCGTAGCAAGCTACAATTTGGATTGCAGTCTTACCTAGTGTTAGTTGCACCTGGAGAATTTCAGACGCATTGTGTTGGGCAACTAGCCTGGTGGTGTGAATATCCTTGGTGAATATGGACACTCCTCCACCTTTAGTGTTTCAGTCCTGGTTTGGTGGCTGAAAAGTGTGGTAAGAGTTGTAGCCAGGTATTGCAGTGGTGATCTCTGGAGCCTTGAACCAGGTCTCAGTTACTGCACAGATATCGATGTTCTCCATTTTTAGGAGTGCCTCGAGAGAGTGCATTTTGAGGTTTAGACTTCTAGCATTGAGTAGCATTACCTTCAGATTTTGCCTGTTTGTACCTGTTACGGTGGTGGTTTTTGTCCTTTGAACTTTGCCTAAAAAAGGCACTATAGTGGTGGCAAGAGCCTTAGCAGGTAACCTGAATCCCAGGGTCAACAGGTGCAGACCATCTCTGAAAAAGCATTGTGGTCTGTCGTTCATGGCATCCCAGGCAGACAGATACTGGATCCCCTTTTAATGACACCAGAAGCTGTGGTATCCATTCTGGGCAAAGGCAGGATGCTACTCAGGGCTAGGGTCATACCTGCCTGGGCCACATGATATGAGAGTTCTTCCATGTCTCTGTTTATGTAGTCCAGGAAAGTACGTCTCAAGTCATTCACTCCAACATGGACAATGACAGAGTCATGTTTGTACTTATTGTGGAGTGACTTGAGTGCATGCGTTATGTGGCGGATCCTGGCACCCGACAGGCAGCTGACTGTAATTTCCTCCTTGTTCAGCCTGGTGAGTGGGACATCAGTGTGCCTGACTATAGAGTCACCTATGACTAAAGTGTTGGGTACTTTGTCTTGCCTTAGGAGCTGTTGTTGGGTGGCCACTGATGTTGTGAGCTATGTGACACTTTGGTTGTGATTGGTGTTTGTTTGCATTTCAGCTTTGGAGGTCCTTGTTGCTTGGGCAGGTTACTGTTAAGGGCCTCCGCATATGAGGGTTTAGTGTTGCTACGTGAGGGTGTTGGTGGTGTGGGTTTAGAAGGGCTTTGTGTTGCTTGAGGTGTAGTGCGGGTGTTAACCTTCTCCTCTTGACTGTCTAGCACAATCTTGGGTGGAGAGAGCTTTGCTTCCAGTTTGGCTATGTAAGTGCATCTCTCACAGGTTGTAGTGCTGGGTGGTAGGAGGAGAGGGTTGTCTGTGTACATGAGGCAATTGCTGCATTGCCCCAGTATGCCCAGATTCACCAGGTGGACAAGAGAAATCACCGGAAGCTAACCTTTCAACATGCCTAGTTTGGTGCTTTTTTTTGTAAAGTACAAGAGCTGTTTTCCCTTACCTTAGCAAGGTACTTTGCAATTAAAGGCTGTTTAGTGCCTACAATTAATTTCTCCTTATTAACAAGGAGAGTTGAGTGCTTGTATCAGTTTAAGGCTTCCTAGTGCTTTCCAGCAGGTTTTAGAGCAAGTGCCAATCACAGGGCTGCTTAAAGGTAAGATGAAAAAAATGGTTTATCCTAAACACTGCAGTGTGCACTAGAGCAGTTAGATGTGAAAGTAGGTAACTTAAGTTTTAAGTGGAGAGTCACTATTTTTAAAACAGCAAGAAAGATTGAAAGGGGGTGGTCACTTTTGTTTTCTGGTACTATGGAATACAGTAGGATGGCCAATAAATTTAAATAGTTGAAGGGGAGTGATTTCACAAAATGATAATTTTGAGCTCACTCACAGAAGCCAGTAAAAGCAGAGAGGAAATGAGATATATGGTCGTTAACATAAGGGGCAGGCAACTAGAAAGACAGTGGTGTCTAAGAACACAACAGTAACTGGGTGGGAGGGTGGGCAAAAAATTTCTGGCTGACTCACAAGAGACAGAGCTGTGGTCTCTTTTTCAAGTTTTAATATGCAGTTAAAAGCAGAATACAAGTAAAGCACAAGGTAAAAAAAAACAAATCACAGTATTCAAAATAGAAAAAGACAATAAAGTAATACAAAATCAGCAAATAAAAAGCAAACTAACCTTTCACTCACAGTAAAGTGTAGCAGAGTCTGGGTGAGTCTTTCTAATAAAGCCCTTTCCAGCATGTTTTGGGGCCAGTCAGTCATTCCAAAACTGTAAGTTAGGGCAGCAAGAGAAAATTGGTTTACAGCTTGAATTTTGTTCCTAGATGTCAACGCTGTTTTCAGGATTAATTTAAGTCTTCTAAAACATTCCTTACCAAGTTTTATTCACATTTGCTCATGTTTTATTGCTGATCATTCATCAATTCCCAAATATTTATATACTCCCTTTTGCTCAAGTTCTTTTATATCACATTCTTGTCCCAAACTGATGTTTTCTTGGTGCTGCAGTTTTTCTGCTTTAATGGTTGCTTTTGCACATTAATCAAGACCAAATGACATTCTTATATCATCTGAAAAAGTTTTGACTACTTGCAGTTGTGCTTTCAGTTCCTCATCTGATGAGCTATACAGTTTTAAATCATTGACAAAGAAAAGATGAGAACCCTTTATACATTGTTTTATAGGAGCCAAATTATAGCCATGGCCTAATCTGTTAAGTAGACAGCTTAATGAGTTATGGGCAAGACAGAATAGCAGAGGTGACAGGGAGTCACCCTGGAATATCCCCCTTTGGATTTGTATCCCTGAAATAATAATTTGTCCTTTATCGTGGCTTAATTGTAAAGTGGTCTGCCACTGTTTTGGTCACTGTAATGCAGATGATCGGTGTAGGACGTATCGTACACATTTTAAGCACTCTTATCCATGAATGTAGGATACTATCAAATGCTTTTTTGTAGTTAATCCATGCCTTACTTAGATTATTCCCATTTTTACAGTTCTCCATTATGACTTTATTTAACAACAAATGATCCTTTGTTCCATATGACTTTCTTTTATTGCCCTTTTGTTCTACTGCCATAATTTAGTTTTCTTCTAAATGACTATAAACTCTGTCTGCATCAATTCCCATGTATAGTTTATAAGTAGTTGGAAGGCAAGTTATTGGTTATAATTTTTAGAGTAGCTAGCAGGTTCACTCTTAAATAGGATCATTGTTTTTCCTGTGGCTAGCCAGGTTGGTGTCTGTTCAGGGTGTGCATATAAATAGCTCTTACTCATGGCTAAATCTTCATGCAAAGATGCTAATACTTTTAAGCAGAAGTTGGGTACTGCATCCGGGCCTGGTGTTTTCCAGTTAGAGGCTTATTTTAACTTTGTTTCAGTCTCTCTGGCTGTTACTTCATCCCATTTCATATCCTGTACCTTTGAACTTCTTAAACTTTCTTTTACTTCTTCTATCCATTCATCATCTTTGTTATGTTCCACAGGATCTTCATAAATACTTCTCCAAAATGTATCTATTTCTTCTTTCTTGGGTGGTCTTTCATTTTCTTTTACCTTGTTTCCCAATTCTCTATAAAACGTTTTTGGGATCATCAATAAATTGCTTATTCTTTAGTTTTCCTTTATATTTATCTATGTATCTTCTAAGTTTTTCTGCCTGTGCTATTTTTAGTTTATTATCTGCGATAGTGCATGATAGCTCCTGATCTGTTATAATATTGTGCATTGCTTTTATCATGTCTATCTTTCTGAGTTTTTTTTATTAATCTGTTCCCTCTTGTACTGCTATAACAGTGACACTTCTTGTCTTACCGGCTTTAGAGTTTTCTCTGTTTGATACTTCCATGATGGTATTTGATTTCTCCCCTTCCTTTCCCTTACTACCCTGTATTCTTGTGGTATAATTTTATCTATTAATTTATCTGCTCAGTAATATATTATGTTTGCTTCTGCTATATTGCATGGATCTCTATGGACAGTTCTAATCACTGTGTTAATTTGTTTTATCAAATTTCTGGCTTTTTGGGTTTTATTGACCTTCTTCAGTCTATTTCTTTCATTGATTTTAATATGTCTGTCTATGTCTATTAAATGAAACAACTCTTCTCTTAGCTCTTTTTCTTCTAAACTGAGGGCACATTTTTTGTTCTCCATTTTCTGCATCTTCCTGTGGCACATTCTGTTCAACTTCATCCTGTGACATTCATTGCTCTGTCATATAGGGACTCACTGGCCTATCACTCCTCAACATTGACTGCTCCAGAGTTGCCACAGTTTCCTGTTCCTTCCTTTGCTGTCCAGCTTCAAGTGAAGGCTTATACTGGTTTCCTGTGGAAAGTTCCAAAATATCTTCATATGGCAACTGACCAGTTGCTTCCCATTCCACTGGTATCTCCTTAATTTGAATGTCTGTTGCTCTAGCCTGTCGTGGTGCTTTCTGAGTTAGATTTTTATACTGAATCCTTCACTTCACAGGTACTCCATAACCTCACTTTTTATTTCTGTAACTTGTCCATTACTAATCTTCTTTTCTACTTTTCCTCTTTGTCTTATTTTTTTGTAATGTAAAGTTTTCCATGTCCAGATTCCTTTGCCTGTATTTCTCTTCAAATAACTTTGGTGCTGCTCTTTTTGTATTGGTTAGTTTTGCTTTCTCCTTTGCATTAATATTACACATTATTAAATCTCTTTTTCTTTCCCTTGTCCATATTTCTTCTTCAGATGTCTCCTGATCTTCCTGTTTCTCCTTACTTTGGGGACTAGTTCCATTATGCTGTGATGTAACCTGTGTTAGACCTTCTACAACAAATCCTTCACTTCGCAGGCACTCCATAACTTCAGTTTCTATTTTTTTAACTTCTACTTTCCTAATCTTATTTTCTACATTCCCTGATATTATTTCCTTTATTGTGATAACTTCCATATCTGGATGCCTTTGCCTATATTTCTCTCTGAATATCTTTGGGGCCGCCATTTTTGTATTGATTAATTTGGCTTTCTCCTTTGCATAAATATTGCACCATATCAAATCTCCCTTTCTATCCCATGTCCATACTTCTTTTTTATACTTTTCAAAAATCTCTAGGTTTTGTTGTTTATATTTTTGCACTTCCTGAGATGCTTCTTTTTCCAAACAGATCAAAGTTTCTTGGTCTATTTAATGTTTTCACAAATCTGTTGTATTAATGAACACAAATTTCTATCTGAGGCTTCTGACAGTTTTTCTTGTAGAAGTATTTTTCTTTCCTCTTAATTTCTCTCTTAATCTTTTTGTATATCTTGTATCTGGAAATTCTGGGCATAATAGTAACAATACATAATTTCTTCCTTATCCTCGATAGTCCACTCTGTCATCTTTATGGGTCCTTTTTGGCCAATCTTTTTTGTGATTTTTTTATGGACTGCTACTTCCTTCTACAATAGGGGGCCATCCTCCCACTGGGCCTGGCCTAACCCCAATGTAAGAATGTTTCTGTATTATGAGGATTCTACACTGTCATGTTTTTCCAGTCCTGGCACCAGTGCGCCTACCAGGATTGGGCACTTTTTTATCCTGGGTCTTGTGCACCTAGCTACCTTTTTTAATTTTTGATCAACTTCTGTCCATGATATATGCTATATAAATACAGTCTATATATCAGTGGCATCTTGGTGAGATTTTGTGAAAAACAGGGTCCACCTTGTGAAGGTCCTCATCAAGACTTGAGGATGAATTCGGTTCTAGCAGTACTACTCTCCTTTGCTTGCTGACTTATCATCTCTTCATTCGGACCCCACTTGCTGACTTATCTTCTGACTACAATGTTAAGTATAATCAGTTGTAGTAAGTATTATTTAATCATTTCAATTAGTCTGGCAGCACAAAGAATTAGAGGTGTGAACTGTTAATAAACTGCTTTTTGTAGTCCAGGGTATGATCCCCTCAGCCTCCATTTGCTTCACAAAGACTAATCATCATCATTTGAAAATAGAATAGAATATGTCTACAGGTTTTGATACATCATATTATATATTATCTCTTTCAGTGATAATGACATTTTAAAAAGTGATACTATAACTATCATTACAGTGCAAGTCTAATAACTATATGAGCATAAAATATGAATGGTTAAGTATAGGCAAATACTAATTATCTAGATATTACCTTAAAGGAAAGATGTAGTGGGAAATGTCCGCCAAGCTATATATAAAAAAAAGATAGGGAAGAACCCATATATCATTAATGGTCATGGTATACATTTTACAGAACTTCTCCCACTGAAAAAGTTATTAACAGTGACAAGAAATTGTAAAAAAAATAGCATGATGTTATGTAGTCCTAGCTCACTGTAATTCTTGCTGGATGGGTTCGGAGCCGATCCTCAACTCCGACTCGGCTGATACTAAAGCTCGAGAGCTTTTACTGGCTCGTGGCTATCCCCTATCCCATGGTGCACCATGGCAACTCCCCAGATCTCGGTTGCCTCGAAAGCTTCGAGGTAGTCTTCTTACTGGCTCGTTGGCTAAGTGAAATATTTTTTATATTTTTGACTATATCTCTTCACCTTTCTCTTTTATAATTCTTTATTATCTGAGTGATTGTATGGCCTGTTTTAGTTAGAGGGACATTAGTCACCCGTTTAAATTAGAGGGCCTTTCCTCTGTGTGCTAGGTTTTATTATTTATTTATTTATTTATTCACGTTTGTTGACCGGAAAAATCCGACTGGACACAGGTCCTTTTTTCAGCGGAGGCCCAGGGAGAAAAGCTCCACAATAAAAACAACAATTAATTACAAGTTACAAGAAGTATAGGTAAGTTTTGTTTAACAATAGTAGTAAACAGTTATAGTTCAAAATGAAATTATTTAGTTAAATGGTACAACACTTATATCATTGGTGCCATAAAGACTAACAAGTATTTTAATAGCTGAGCTAGCAGCTATTACCCTTGAATAACAGTGGCTAAGATTACAGCTGAGATATAGGTTTACAAGCAATGTATTTGGCTGCAATCTGAGGTAGTTAGAGGGGTGGAAGAAAGGGATTAGAGAGGTTGGGGTAGAGATGTTAGAGAGGTTTGTTACAGGGGCATGTCTAGTGCTCATTTAGATGAGATTTTAGCTCCCTCTATAAAAAACAAACAAAAAAAAAAAAACAAAAATATTTTTTCTTCATCTTATAGTTGTATTATTGTTTTTTTTGTTATTGCATTATTCGTTCTTCTCAAAAGAAATATGTCAAAGGACAAAGACAGAGAACACAAAAAACACCACCCTTCTGGCTTTAAAAAATGTGATAAACGTTCTCAAAAAATGTCATTGACTAACAGTCACACCGGTTGTGTGTACTGTCTTGTAGAGGCTCATTTGCAAGAACCCTGTACCTTCTGTCATGCCTTCAGCACTAGGGTTCTTAATGAAAGGAAAAGAAAACTTATAGATAGGGGCCTTATGACTAGTTCCTTCCAAGAACAGCTGGAACAAGGTCAGACAGTTCCTAAAAGTCATAAAAGGAAATCTCCATCACTTCCTGCCTCGGAACCGACGAAGAAATCTAAAACGACGGAGCTGAAGAGTTCTGGCTCCAATTCTGCTTCTTCAGTCTCAGTGCCATCTGTTTCATTGGTGCCAAGACAATCTTCTCTGTCGAGACACTCACTGATTTTGGAACTGGTTTTACCAACCTTAAGATCTCCAGTTTTGGAAAGGAGGAGAGCTCCGTCTATCTCCACCCATTCCTTCAGGACTCTTTCTGATGAGGATGTAGAGCGGGTGGTGAAGAGGCTGCTCTGTGACCCAGTGCTGGCAAAAATTTTAGCTCCTCTGCACCCAAAGGCTTTGGAGCCATCCCATCTTCAGTCTACTGTTCCTCCTCTGACTGCTTCACTCTCAGAGTTTAATGTTTTGGGTCCTTTGGTTCTGAGAATTCTTCCTGGGAGCCAACGCTCTCTGGTCGACTCCAAGAGGGATAGTCACCCCAGTTTTTCTTCAGAACTGACCCTCTCTCTCGGTGCTTCAGCTCGTGTGTGCTCAGCTCCCATGTCAGCTTCAGAGCCTGCCCCTTCTGCTCGGAGATGACCTCCCATTTCCACAGAGCGGAGATCTTCTTTGGAGCGGGGTGGTAAGGCTTTGAGGTGATAGAGAAAGCTTTGTCCAGTGCTAAAGCCCTGCCATTGGACCCGATGTCCCTCCAGCAACTGGCTGCAACCTCTTCTCCCCCACCTGCCCCTAAGCATAGGGAACCAGAGCCCCAAGGAGCCCCCATTGAAGGTTTCCCCTCTTCTGAGACCTCCCCAGATTACCCCACTGGAGAGGTCCCTCAGAAGAGACTTTGTAAGAAGAAGCACATTGACTCACCTGAGTCTGTCACTTCTGACACTGATTTGGATGAGTCAGAAGGATCCCCAAGATCCCCCTCTGAGGATGTCTCTTTTGTGACAGAAGGGTGATTGGAAGACCTCTAACCCAACTGAGGATGAATCAGTGTACCTTGATGCTTTTGGCTCCCGACCTTGCACCTCCTGGGTGACACCACCATATGACCAACTGTTAGGGGTCATATCTCAGAAAGCTTGGACCTCTCCGGACACAGTGGAGCCTGCCCTGAGGAGGCCAAACAAATTTGTCACTGCTCCAGGAGACAAATTATTTCTAACTAAGGGAGTACCTGTGGATGCTATGGTGGTAGCAGCAGCCATGAAGAAGGAGCTATCAGAGACATCCTCAAATATCCATCCTCCTAATAAAGAGTCTAGGACAATGGATAGGTATGGAAAGCATACCTTTTCTTCGGAGGCCTTTACCTTATGATCGCTGAATTACCTGTCCCATTTTACTAGGCTTCAAAAGGATTTCCTAAAGGAGTTGGGAGATACTCTTCAGGGTTCAGTAGCTTCAGGAACTGCTGACAAGGTATCTGTGCAGCTCTCCACCCTTACCTCTATTACTAACTCCTCCATGAGGCTGATTTCCTATGCAGCTGATGGAGTGAGCAGGGTGGCCACAGCAGGGATCTCTCTTAGGAGACATTCCTGGATACATCTATGCAATTTTACGGAATCCTTCAAGTCTTCCTTTACCAATGGCTCCTTTGATGGTTCAACTCTTTTTGGACCTTAGGTAAAAGAGACTTTAACCAGGTGCAAGCAGGAAGGCAAACCTTATCTGCTGTCGGAGTCCATTTCTACCTTCCTTCCAGACCCTATCCCAAGGTTCAAACAGGAAGGAAAATATGGTTCTGTAAATCCCAAAAAGGTTTCCCTCAAGCACAAGGTCAGCCCTCCCCTAGAGGCAGAGGGGGAGGTTATAATGGAAGGCTCTGCGCTCACGACAGAGGGGGTCCGCAACACCAGGGTGATAGAGATGCTTTCTCTGACCATCCCTTTCATCACCCCTGAGGGGTTGCCTGACTGTCCATCTCTGGAGGCAGTCGGGGGTCATCTCTCTCTGTACCCAAGTGCCTGGCTACAAATTTTCCAAGATCGATGGGTAGAAAATATAATTTCCAGAGGTTACCTGATTCCCTTTGTTTCCGATCCACCTACAAATCAGTCTTTACCAGATGTACTACCCAATCATATAGACCGTGCAAAATCAGAGGTCATCTCATTGCTTCAAAAGAGAGTAATCCAAGAAGTCCCTACAGAGAAAATAGGATCCGGAACTTACGATTCTTTTTAGTTCCAAAAAAGACCGGGGACTGGAGATCAATTCTAGATCTCAGCAAGCTAAACAAGTCTGTAAAAAAATCGAAGTTCCATATAATCACTCTGCAGTCAATTTTTCCATTTATCGGAAAAGACAATTGGATGTACTTCATAGATCTTCAGGACGCGTACTACCATATCAAAATGGACAGGCGCTTCAGAAGACATCTATGATTTCAGCTGGGAGCCAGTCATTTTCAATTTCGAGCACTGCCCTTTGGCCTCACTACAGCCCTCAGAGTGTTCACCAGATGTATGGCAGTGGTCATGGCTCACCTGAGACATCAGGGATTCCAGGTGTTTCTGGCTCCTCATTGCTACCACCAAGCACTAACTAATCTGAGCCAGGAACAAGACTCTATCCTTGTGCACCAGATTAGGAATTACAGTAAATCTAAAAAAATCCACCTTATCTCCATCGCAGCACTTTGTCTTCTTAGGCTCAGACATAGACTCAACCACCATGACAGCAAAACTGACTCCAGAAAGGATAGAATCATTGCACAACCAAGTCAGATTCTTGCTGAACAAAGACAAAGTACAGGCCAGGATAGTTCTTCAAGTTCTAGGGACTATGGTATCCACCATTCTTTTAGTTCCCTTAGCCCATCTACACATGAGAGTACTTCAGTGGCTACTATTTGCCCAGTGGTCAATACAGGATCTACCCTTGTCCCACCAAATACTCATTACAAACTCCTGCAAGAAGGATCTAACATGGTGGTTACATACAGATCAGCTTTATCTGGGTCGTTCCCTTGTTCTCCCTCAACAAAACACAGTCTTGACCACGGATGCTTCCCAGATAGGGTGGGGGGACATTATCTGGGAATGATGGTCCAAGGTATCTGGCAGGATCATTAGAACCACTTGCACATAAATATTCTGGAGATGAGAGCAGTGCTATACATGTTGCAAGCACTTCACAGTTCTCTTCCCACCGGCACAATTGTGATTCAGTCAGACAACATGTCTGTAGTGTGGTACATAAACAAGCAAGGGGGAACCAAGTCTTAGCCACTTTGTCGAGAGGCACAAAGAGTATGGAAATGGGCGATGGACACTCAGTGCTTTCTGGTAACAACGCACATCCCGGGGAAGTTCAATGTGATTGCAGACAAACTGAGTCGAGCAATTCTGATGCCTCGCGAGTGGTCCCGGAAAACAGAAGTTGCAGAAGAGATTTTCTGCAAATGGGGCCACCCTTGCTGCGACCTATTCACCACATATATGAATGCTAAATGCAGCAACTACTTTGCCCTCATTCCCCATCTGGGGATGTCACCCAGGGACTCTCTGGTCCACAGTTGGCCTCCAGGACTTCTTTATGCTTTTCCATCCTTTCCTCTCATACCAAAAGTGATTCGGAAAGCAAAACTGGTGAAGAGTACCCTGATCTGCATTGCTCCTTACTGGCCTCGCCAAGTTTGGTTCCCCTTCCTGTGGCCCTATCTCCTGGAGGGACCATGGATTCTGGAACCATCTCCAGATCTTCTGATTCATCAGTCAGGACAGTTCCATCCTACCATCCAAACCCTGAAATTGACAGCATGGCTGCTCCAGTTCCAAGAATTGCCAGGTGTATATCCCTTTTTCCTACCATTAAACACATTCTCATTTCTTCCCACAAACCTTACACCAGGGAATTATATTCCAGCAAATGGAAAAGGTTTTCCATTTAGGCAGCTAAACAAGGCATAGAGCCCTACTCAGCCCCCATAGAGTCTATCCTGTCCTTCCTTGCATCTATTTTTCAGGAAGGAGCTGCAACTGCTACCATTAGAGTTCAGTTGGCTGACATCTCAAATTATCACTTTGGGAACATGGGAAATCCAATTATGTCCCTTTGAAAGGAGTCCTCTTCCTCAGACCTCCAACCAGGCAACCCCTGGAGCCCTGGGACTTGAACTTAGTCTGGCCTCATTGATTTCTCCACCATTCGAACCGTCTTCTTCATCTAACTTGAAATTGTTGTCTTGGCAGACATTGTTCTTAGCAGCTATAACATCTGCTGGGAGGGTTTCAGAATTGCAAGCTCTGACCATTCGACCTCCATACATTATATTCCACAGGGATAGAGTCTCCCTAAGAACTAACCCTTCCTTCCTAAGGTATGCTCAGAACATAATCTAAACACAACTATCAAATTACCAGCATTCTTCCCAAATTACAGTAATAAATCAGAATACAGGCTACATCAATTAGATGTCCGTAGAATTCTCCGCTTTTACCTGCAGAGGACTAAAGATTTTAGGAAATCGGATCAATTGTTTGTTTCCTTCTCAGAGAAAACCAAGGCTTGCCTGTTTCCAAGGTGACTCTGTCTAAATGGCTTTCAGACTGCATCTCATTTGCTTAGAAAAGTGCTTGGAAACAACTACCTGCTAAAGTAAAAGGCCATTCAACTAGAGCAGTATCAGCTTCATATTCCTTCAAATTAAAACTCCCAATTGATACCATTTGTGCAGCAGCTACTTGGGGAAGACCTCATACCTTTGTCACTCATTACAAATTGGATTTGGCCTCTCGGGACAGGTCATCCTTTGGATCCACTGTGCTGAAGAGTCTCTTTGCTTGAGCCACCCGGGATAAAGGTGCTGGGGACACTGTCCCATCCAGCAAGAATTACGGTGAGATAGGACTATATAACATTAAGAAGTTAGGTACTTACCATAATGTTCCATGTCTGTAGTCCATCTCACCTACATTCTTGCGTCTCACCCTCCTTCCCCCTTCCTGTATCCTGGAGGAACTGGTGGACTATCCATTATGCTGTCTCCCCTTGTTATAGTTGTCTGTCCACATAGCATGGATAGTAAAACAAAGTCCTTTTGTTTGTATGTACATAGTTATTGATAGTATAATTACTATTATGTATTTAGTTACTTTCTTGCAAACAAGATCTGGGGAGTTGCCGTGGTGCACCATGGGATAGGGGATAGCCTTGAGCCAGTAAAAGCTCTCGAGCTTTAGTATCGGCCGAGTCGGAGCCAAGGATTGGCTCTGAACCCATCCAGCAAGAATTTATGGCTAGATGGACTACAAACATGGAACATTATGGTAAGTACAGAACTTCTTCTTTTCTATAACTCTACTATGAGTATAGCTTAGTACATCTAGGGAAAAGGCTCTTGTAAACAATTTTGATGAGAAGAAAAATGATAGTATTTTAGGGATGGTATTTCAAATGTTCGGCACATGTGAAAGAAAAACTATGCCAGGTTTTGAAAGAAGGCAAATGATTTTTGTTACTAATTGTAATAATTAGTATCGGAAAATGTTAAGATCTTAATGCTCTGTTGATGAAAAATTATTTGCTTGTAATGTTCTAATTTCACAAAAATGTATAGAAACGGGAAATAATATCTTCCACTTGTTTTACTTCTAAGATTTCAGCAAGTTGTGAAAAGTACAGTACCTTGTGACAACTGTACAATTTATAAGTATTGCTGGGAGACAAAATAATTCATAATAGATGATATTGCACACTGGACACTTAGATGTAATATAGGAGTGGCAATTTATGCAGTAAAATATTCATTCCTTGTTTCACACAGGAGGAACAAAACTGTCAGAAATAAAATACAATAGCATATAACAGATACAAAAAGAAATTCAATTACTGTTACAGTGGTTAATCATTTTCAAATCCACTATCAAGGGAATTTTAGTAAATTGCATTTTTTTATCAGAAAGTCTCAAAATATCCATGTGAGATGTCTCTATCGAAGTAATTTTCAAGCACAAAGAAACATTATGTAAATTAAAGTTTGGAAATGTGATACATGATGGGATAAATAAGGCAGTAAACTGGGACTATTTTTTTTTAGTTATTTTTTTTAAATATGTGGTAGTATCAAGTGCCACAGAATATTCCCATGCACAAATATTAATAATATGTGTTGACTGATTTATTGTTTAATCAAGACAATTTTTATATGAAAGTTTTATGTGATAAGACTGCAACCTCTTGAAAGCAAATAGGTCTTGCCAGCAGCATTATTTAGTTTACATAGTACACAATAAATTTGTTTTTCAAACTCTTAATACATTTATTGACATGGCATTCATATTGTGAATTCATGCTGCCTTGGGTCCTGTACCCTATGATTTTCCAGATATTCAAACATTTTTTCTTTCAACAATAATTTCAGTTCCACTCAGAAATGCCTATCACTTTTGTAGTTTCTATCTTCAGTCTTGCTGCCACTTTTTTGAAAAGTGGAATCACATTTGCTATCTTAGGTGTATTCTGTGGCACATATGATGCAGCAGTTAGCTACAAAGAAACATGCTGTGACACATACCAATGCAGCTGTCACATACAGAACAGCATGCTGTGACACACATAGCAATGTAGCAGTCACATACACAGGAGCATGCTATGGCACACATGACAATGCAACTGTCACACACAAACTGTCACTGCATACAGCAATCACATGCATGTCAGCATTCTATGGCACATATGATGCAGCAATCACATAGACAGAAACATGCTGTGATACATGACAATGCAGTAATCACATACTCAGGGACATGCTATGGAATACATATATCATCATTGCATTACACCAGCCACATTCATGGAAGCATTCTATGCACATATGATACAGCAGTCACATTCAGAGAAGCATGCTGTGATGCATGATGATGCAGCTGTCACATAGACAGGAACACGCTGTGACACACATATACAGGTTCACAGGTTCATAGGGGGTTACTAGGCTAGAGGCCCTACAGCCATTGCAAGCCTAGCCATGTTAATCTCTAGTTGCCCCAATTTTCCTTGGTTAGATGGACATAATTCACAGAGCAAGTCTGTGATCAACACTAAGTACCCCTGTCCATGAGAGACATGGGTGCCACCCCCAGGGTGAATTTGCAGTCTTCCAACCATTTGTCTAGGCTGTGCTTGAATAGGGTCAGTGAAGATCTCTGTTTCATGTGAAGTGGAAGCTTATTCCAGAGGAGTGGCAATCTCTGGGAGATATATCTGTGTCTCCAGCATGTTATGTTTATGTCAGAGGCTAGGCTAAGATCCCTAGAGTGAGTGACTCTTGTGGCATTTGACTTACAGATGTGTAGCATTTCCATCAGGGCAGGGTTGGAGATGGTCGTGTAAGCCAGGCACAAGTCACTTCTCAGCAGCCTATAAGATAACAAAGTACAGTGGCAGGGCTTTCAGTCTGTCCATGTAGGTCATGGTTGGAGGCCCTGTATTTTCTTGGTGAGAAACCTATGTGGTCTCTCCGGCTCCTGCAGGTGTCTGATGAGTTACATTCAAAAGAAGGCATTGTACTCCATTAATGGCCTAATGAAGGTTGAGTACAGTGGAGTTATAACATCCTTAGACCTGGATGCGATTCCCTTACTTATGAGATGCACAATGTAGGATTTCCTTACCACTGTGGAAACTTGGTGGTCAAAGTTCAGATTGCTATCAACCTGTGTTCCCAGATCTTGCACCACTGGGTTTGAACTTATGGAGGTGCTGTCAATACTGTAATTAGCAGGGAATTCTGCTTTGCCAAAGGGGAAAATAATGCACATTTTTGCTTTTAGTTTTAGACCCTGGCTTTGGCACCAATCATTTGTCTGTGTTAGTCCCCTCCTGTAATATGTTAACATTGTTGAGGGACTTAATGATTGCACCCAATTTGCAATCATCAGTGAACTTGGCAAGCCAAATGCCATCTTCTTTGGCCTGGAAATAGATTCCAAACAGTAAAGGGCCCAGCATAGATCCTTGTGGTACACCACTGGTGATGGGTCTACTGGTAGAGGTGGAGTCATCAACTTTGACAGTATGTGTTCTGTCAGTGAGCCAATTGGCTACCCATCTAATGATGTAAGGGTTGATCCCCAGCTAGGAGAGTTTCTCAATGATACTTGAATGAAAGCTTGTGTCAAAAGCCTTGGCTAGGTCAAGATAGGTGGTATAGTGCACTGTCTTACCTTCATCCAGGACTTTAGTGAGTTTCTCAAAGAAGTCTACTAGATTTAATAAGCATGATCTATCCTTAACAAAGCCAGACTGGGTTGGGTCTAAAGTTTGTAGGTCGCCTATGCCCTTGCTGATAAGGTCCATGATGATTCTTTCCATGGCCTTGCAGATGACGCTGGTGGGACATATGGGTCTGTAGTCCCCAGGGTCAGTTGATAGCCCCCAAGGGATTACTGTTGCTGTGCTTCACTCTGCTTGAACAAAGCCAGCTTTCAGACTATAGTTAAAAAGAATGCATAGTGGGTCTGCTAGGCTGTGTTTTAAATCTCTTAGTAAACAACCAGGGATGATATCTGGCCCCACTGAGCCCAGGTTTTTGGCCTTGGAGAGCACAGTTATGACCTGATCTCTAGAGATACTAGGAATAGGACTGGTGTCAGGTATGCTTTGGAGTATGGCTTGTGGGGACAGCGGGTGAAGTTTGTGCCAAATCTTTCAGCTAGCAGGTTGGCAATTTCCTCCATTATAGCATGAGTGGTGCCATCCACTACCAGTTTGGCACATAGCTGGGCATTTCTTTTTAGATTTCAGACATAGTTAAAGAATGCTTTATGATTATCCTTGGCTAGGGATACTATTTTACCTTTGAAGTTTGCTTTAAAGGACTTTACATGATTTCTGATTTGCTTGTTCAAGCTGTGGAGGGAATTCTTCCTCTGCTGAGTTAGTTCCTTCTTGTTCTTAGACATCAGTTTCTTCCTCTTGTTATATAACTTGTTTATACTTGTCCACCAGGTTGGCTTGTTTTTTTGGGAGGACCTGGTTTTGGTCTGGTCAGGTACAGCCAGGTCTATACAGTTGTTTAAGTGTTTATGCAGGGCATTTGCATACACCTCTGCATATGTGTCATTGTTGTCTGTGATTGCTGGGGGTATAAAACTTTTTATACCATCACTTAGTAGGTTGTAGCTTGCTTTGGAAAAGTTTTTTCAGTTTTTCTGCTCCTGTGGGAGTGTCAGGTCCAATAGTTACTTCAAACGAGACTGATTTATGGTCCAACCTTACCAGAGAGGGAATCACAAAGTGGGAGTGCAGTGACCCCCTCATGTTGGTGAGTACTATGTCAAGATATCTGAGCTCCTTGTAGGGGTGTAGACTATTTGCTCCAGAGTATTTATGTTGACCAGGCACCTCTGGGCAAGCATGTTTGCGCTTGTGTACATCTCCCAGTCGATGAAGGGATAGTTGAAATCTCCCATGACTAAGGTGTTGGACTGTATGGTGAGTGACTCCAGTAAGTCCAGGTAGGTGATGTGCTTTTCTTGGTTCATGGTGGGGGACCTATAGCTAGCAATGGTGTGGTAGGATAGTTTGCTTATAGTTAATTGGACATGGAGTAGTTTGAGACAGTCATATTGTTTGACCAGTCTTAAGGTGTACCTGGCCTTAATAAAGATGGATACACCTCCACTTTTGGTTCTTTCACACTCATTTTGAGGTCTGAATGATGTGTGGAAGGCATTGTAGCCTTGCACAGCTGGGCTGCTCTCTGCGGCCTTGAACTGCATCTCAGTGACTTCACAGACATCAGCATCTTCCAAGGTGAAAAGTGCTTTCAGGGAGTGCAGCTTTCAATTCAGACTGCTAGCATTAAGCAGCAAATCCCAGATGGAGTTTGTTACATTAGAAATGTTGTTTTATTGACATTGCCTAAAAAAGGCACAATGGTGGAGGCAAGAGTCTTTTGTCAGTTTCTGAAAGCCTAGTCAAGACAGGTGCAAGACCATTCCTGGCAAAGCAGTGTAGCTTGTCGACCATGTCTTCTCAGGCTGACAGATACTGGACCCCCATGGACTGACACCAGAACTTAAGCCAATTGTTGAAGTTGATTATTTTTTTGTTTATATTGTGGCATCATCCTGGGTGAAGTTAGAATGCTGCTTAGGGAAAGGTCATACCTGCCTGGGACACATAATCTGAAAGTTCAGTCATGTCTCTCTTCATATAATCCAGAGAGGTAAATATCAAGACATTCACCTCAACATGGACTATGACAGAGTCATAATGGTACTTGTGGTTGAGTGATTTGACAGATCCTGGCACCTGACATGCAGCTGACCATGACCTTCTGTTTGTTCAGCCTGGTTAGGGGGAAATCTGTGTGTCTCCCTATGCAGTTGCCTATGACTAAGACATTAGGTTTTGAGGAGTTTTGGCTTAGGGGCTTATTTTCTGAGACACTGGTGTATGTGTTAGTATGTGTAGTGGTTACTATTTGCATAGCAGTGTGTGCAAGTGGTTTACGTTTGGGAGGACTCTGATCTTTTGGTAGGCTTCTAGTGAGTACCTGCTCATATGTGGGTTTATGTGTTCTTAGGTTCATATGAGGTTACTAGGCTATTGGCCCTAGGGCCTTTCTAAGCCTAGCCATGTTATACCCTTATTCCCTTATTGACAAAGTTGTACAATCTTATCTATAATTGCAGTATGAGTCTATGATCAGCACCGACTGCCATTATCCAAGTGGGACATAGGTGACACCCCCAGGGTAAATTTATAGTCTCCCATCCAGTTGTCCAAGCTATGCTTAAATAGGGTAATTGAGAAGCTCTGTTTTACACGAATTGGGCGTTTGTTCCAGAGGAGTGGCAATCACTGGGAGACATATCTGTCTCTCCAGCATGTCCTGCTAATGTTGCAGGCCAGGTTAAAATTCCTACAGTGAGTGAATCTTGTCCCATTTGATTTGCGGATGTGCAGTATTTCCATTAGGGCAGGGTCCAAGACTACTCTGCAGGCTAGGCAGAAGTCGCCTCTTAGCAGCCTGTAAGATACAGAGTACAATGACAGAGCCTTTGGTCTATCCATGTAGCCATGTGTTGAAGGCATTGAATTTTCTTGGTGAGAAACCTCTGTGGTCTCTCCAGCTGCTGTAGTTGTCTGGTGAGGTACATACAGAAGGGAGCATTCTACTCTATTAGTTGTCTGATGAGGGATGAGTACAGGGGAGTTATCCTTAACTTTGGATGTGATGCCCTTACTTATGTAATGTGCAACATAGAAGGCATTCCTTACTACTGTGGACACATAGTGATCGAAGTTAAAGTTGCTATCAACATGTGTTCCCAAATCTCTCACCATAGGGTTTGAGCTATGGGGGTTATTGCTAATATTGTAATTTTCAGGCACAAACGTCTTGTGGACTAATTTACCAAATACATTTGGTCCATGTCTTAATGCAAAATTCAGTTCCTCCAGTAATATATAACTTAAATTTTCATCTGCTGTTAATATTTACCTGTCTTAGGTCCATAGGTGTATACTAGGCTAACGGCCCTGGAGCCTATATAAGCCTAGCCTTATTTTGTGTGAGAGGTGAATTGTGTGTGCTGAAAACCTGTTTGATGTCCGATTTGTTGTTACATGATATAACTGACTCCATTTTCATAGTGTAATTACATCTCTCACATAGGATATTTGTTTAGAAGTAAGTGGTTGTTAGTATAAATGAGCCAGTTACTACACTGCATCAGGATGGCCATGTCAGTCAGCCTGGCCTGAAGAAATTATGGAAAACTGCCCATCCATTATAGTGGGTCATTTACAGTATGTACTATTAGGGAAGAAAGTGTGCTAGGTAGCCAAGTTTTTTTTTGCGCTAGGACTAATGAAGGGGGTTTTCTGTTGAAGACTAGGGATGATAAGCATGGCAGTGCTGCTTGGTGTGCAGCTGAGTTGCTTGTAGTGCAGCAAAGAAGCTTGTGAAGATTCCACTGACAGATGTCTAGGGAAAATTGTGTTTCAAGGCATTTGCATCTATACAGGGTGCCAGTAACCCCCCCCCCCCCCACATGGTGCACAGCAACACTCAAATGTGAAACTTAAATGCAGGTGAAAATAAACACTTTTAAGCTAATCTACCAATAGGAAAGCACACAATTAACCTTCTTCCAGCAATCCCCACGTCAGACAAGGCTGGATCTACACTCTTCTGCCACAAGGGTGCAGGGGAGCCCTTCTTAATGTAAGATGGCTAGTTTAGTGCTCAAGTGTATCAATAACAGGCTAGATCCAGCAGGTCTGAATCTAGACTATGCTATCTAGGCTAACAGTACAGTTGAAATCAAATGCAGAAAATAATGCAGTCACAAACAGTAAAAAGCAGAAATTATACAGCAATTAACTAAAATACAGTTTAAAAGTGCAGTAGAATCACAGCATATACTTATTTTCTTGTTTTTAGCCTTGGATGCTTCAGATTTCAGCAGAAACACTCTTAACATCTGGCAGAAGATGTCAAATGTAGAGCAGCTCCAGTTCATTGAGCGCAAACACTTTTAAGCTAATCTACCAATAGGAAAGTACACAATATACCTTCCTCCAGCAATCCCCAGCTCAGACAAGGCTGACTCTACACTCTTCTGCCACAAGGGTGCAGGGAAGCCTCTTCTTAATGTAAGATGGCTGGTTTAGTGCTCAAGTGTATCTATAACATGCTAGATTCAGCAGATCTGAATCTAGACTATGCTATCAAGGCCATATCTCTCAATATCTAAGAGCAAGAAATCTGGACAAAGCCACAAATAATGGGGGGATAAAGGCCCAAAAATAGAGACACTTTTTAAATATTGCTCTTAAAAAGTTGATAGAATAACAGCTTTTGCATTAGCATGACTTTTCTGAAAGATATGAATTCTGAAACTCAAATGTCTGCCATTATTTTCTGACTACAGTCCTCAATGACTTGCCAGTGATTTGCCAGAAAACCACAATTTTGTGAGAATGAGAAACAGACCAAAAATATGAGGCAAAAATCTGCACATTCTACGAAAAGAGGTATGATCTAGGCTAACAGTACTGTTTAAATCAAGTGCAGAAAATGATGCATTCACAAACAGTAAAAACAGAAATAATGCAATTAGTTCAAATACAGTTTAAAAAGTGCAGTGAAAAAACAATTTAACCAATGAAAAATCACGTGAAATGTGCAGCCTAGATAATTTGTCTATCTCTCACATAGAAAAAAATCACCAGGCCAAGCCAATTTTTTTAAACAGAAAACAAAATGTAGCAGGTAAAACAGAAACAGCTCTATCAGCAAGTCACAAGCAAAAAAAGTATAGATTTACTTTCCTCACCCAGCAGGGAATTATCAGCAGTACTTTAGTTTATGCAGGCTTGAAATCTTTTTAAAAAAGACAAAAGCTGTTGATAGTATTAGTGAGTGTGAGTTTGTGTGTCTGTGTGTGAGATAGGCTTGGTTTACCAACCTGGTGATGGTATTATGTGAGAGTGTGTGTGTGTGTGTGTGTGTGTGTGTGTGTGTGTGTGTGTGTGTGTGTGTGTGTGTGTGTGTGTGTGTGTGTTAATGTAAGCAACAGATCAAATGCCAGCCCTTAAAAGTAGTGAATGCTATAGAGATCATTTGAGGCTAGTAAAATTTTAATTGGATAATGAGCTGTAGAAATAAATGCTATTTGTACATGCACATTTTTAGTCCCTAAAGTCAGGTACATTGCTTCTAGCACCCCAGTATAGAATATGTTTATGTATACAGTATATGCAAACAAAAATCATTAGAAATGATCCCAAAGTGGAGATAAGGGAGTTCCTCTACAACCTAACCTACATGTGGGGGACTGTAACATGATGGGCACTCGCATATGTCTTACCTCAATGGGCAGATATCTGTAGGGAATGAATCGTGGATAGCTGGGTTTGATAGCTGGGGCTGAAAATTATCCTTGATTAGTACTATGAGCATTCAGACATCACAATACAAAATTAAAGAAAAAAAATAAACAGGAAATCAGGACATATTTGGGGGGGAAATGACAGCAACAATTAAAAAAATAAATAAATAACAGCGACCTGGGAGTAGTCAATGCAAATTACCTAAAGACAGGAAACTGGGTACAAGTCTGTGACAAAGAAGAGTAGAACAATAGACTGCATAAGAAGATGCACTTTTAGGTAGGAAATGATTACTCATCTATACAGACAGTTGGTAATACTCGTAGGAGTACTGTGTGCAGTTATGAAAACTTCTTTATTGTAGCAACACACACAGGATGCAGGAGAGAAGAAGAGTTTATATATTTTAGAGGAAGGAAGGCAAAGGGGTGACATAGCAGAAGTGCTAAAGTATGTTAAGGGAACAGTCCAAGTAATATAATAATGGCATGCAGTAGAACACAGTGGGAGGTGGCACAATGGATGATTTAATGGTGATATGAGAATGTATTAATTGTGAGTGTGGTGAATGAATAGAGCAAACTTCCTGAAGAAACTGTAAGCTTGTAAACAATGACAGAATCCATTAGTACCTGGAGTAACCACAGGACATTTCAAGAAGTGAGAAAATAGTCAAAACAAATTGTAGGGAAAAGGGTAGACTAGGTGGGTCAAACTGTAATTATCTATTAACAGATTCTATGCTTCTGTTTTACATAAATAGGCTGTTAAAAATAACGTTATCCCGTATGTTATTTGTGGTTGATAACTCCTCACTCAGCCTGTAATGGTGTCTCTCATATTCACTTTAAATATTTGAAAATTAGCTAGTCACGCTGTAATATAAAATAACATCTTCTGTCTGACCAACAAGAGAACTGTTGATTACTCCATGAAAAAATGTTTCCTTTCACAAAATATGCATCTATTTCTGTATATAAATAGTGACATTTGGTTGTAGTTATTGCACCTTATCATTTCCACTTTACTATACAAGAGATTACCCCACTGTCTGTAAGTAAACTAGTCAACAATGGTAGAGAAGATACTTTTAGGCCTGCTAGTTTGTTGTCCGACAACAAAGCTGTGTTAAATGGATACAAGGTAGTGATAAGATGATGTCAGTGAAAATGCAAAGTATCAAAAATGTCAGATCTAACTAGAAGATGTAGTTTCCCTCCCTGAGCCAAGTAGTTGGTGCAAAGCTACAATCTATATATTAAAGAGGGAAAACAATTAGAGATTCGTTAGAGAAATCTTTCAAACCCACAACTAGCAAAAGAGACATCATAAGGTTCAGTAATTGCAATCAATGTCGATATTTTATAGAAAAGATGCAGTGATTGTGCATGGCAAACATTGTCCTATATCTCGTTTTATGTTTCTGTGCTGTCGGTTGTGTGAGAATTATCATTCTTCTCAGTAAATATACTAATACTAGATATCTAACACTACTCTTCTCCCTAAAGGATGGAGATATTCAGTCAAACCCCCGTCCAAACCCCTCCACCACCACTCAACTCGTCAACCCAAACCCCTCTGCCATTCACCTATTTAAAAAACCTCCCAACTCACTCTTAATAGCTCACCTCAACACACCTAGCATTAATAATAAAATAACATAACTCCATGCTCTCTTGGAACGCTACTCATTTGATATTATTTGTCTAACAGACACTTGGTTAAAACCGGTAACTAAAGACAATGAAATTATACCACCTGGTTATAACATCTTACGTCTTGACCGTGTAGCCAAGAAAGGTGGTGGAGTAGCTGTTCTATTCAAATCTGATTTTCAAATAACCATCTTTAACCAAAAACCTCCTCAAGACTATAATGCTGAGATACTTATTACCAAGCTTCAACTAAACCCAGTCAAATCTATATATATTATCTGCATCTATGTTCCTCCAGGTAATAACATTACCACCATTGAAAACATCCTTTGTTGGTTATCTCAAAACCTTCCCCAAGAAACCATAATCCTAGGTGATTTTAACATTGATTGGAAATGTTGCAATAACAACTACCCCACTAGCCATATTAATCTCTATGGGTTTACCCAAACTATTACTTCCCCTACTAGAATAAACAAGACTAATAAGAAAGAAAGCACCTTAGATTGGATACTCATTAATAATCAACCCCAGACTTATGACTCTGGAACCCTCCCTGATGACATAAGCGACCACTCACTAGCCTACATTATCAGGCTCAAAACCAATCCACCCATTCAACCCATATTTAGGGCAATTAGAACCAAGAAAAACTTCAACTTGGATCTATTCCTAAGTGAACTTGGTGCATGTAATTGGTCCCCCTTAAAACACCTTTCTGTAGATGAAGCTGTTGATTACTTTAATGCTAATTTCCTAGACATACTCAACCGTCATGCTCCTACCCACTCTATCAGGATAAGAACTAAATCTGCTCCATGGCTTTCTAAGGAAACCAAGGAAAAATCCATCTCAGAAATAAATACTGGAATAAATCATGCATAACTAAAAACCCTGTTGACTTCCAAAACTACAAACAACTGAGAAATGAAACAAAAAAAAGCTATACTGTCCGATAAAAAAAAAACTATTACCTATAGTCTCAGCAGACCCACCATAATAAACCACAAAAGTTCTGGTCAAGTATTAATCAATTATTACATCCTGGTCAATCTATCACACCTAACCCTCAAGGCACTGACAAGGACAATCCTAAACAAACTGCTAATGCCTTTAATACCTTTTTCACCAAAGCAATTCAAACTCTTGCCAGTCAGCTCTCTCCTCAAAACGTAACTATATCTAATCCTGACTCTAACCCACCACCTCCATTTCTCTCCAAACCTGTCCCAACAGCATTCATTCTCATCCTTATCTGAAAACTCAAACCATGCACTCCTTCTGCTGAACAACTACCCGCAGAATACTTACAGTTAGCAGCCAAATCCATTGCTTACCCCATCTCCATTCTCATCAGTAGAACCATCACTGAAGGATATATCCCCAAACTGTGGAAAGTCTCTCATATTATTCCCCTTCATAATGGGGGAGACTCCACTGAACTCTCCAACTATCATCCCATAGCCCTACCTTCTCCTTTATCTAAAATTATAGAAAGATGTATCCACAGGCAATTGCTAGACCACCTTCTCCATAATAACCTGCTTTCCAACTCCCAACATGGGTTCAGACCTTCCCATAGCACAACTACTGCCCTCCTTTCCTTTATTGATACCATCAACAAAAGCCGTAACCTTAACATGCTTTCCTCTGCACTTTTCATTGACCTGTCAAAGGCTTTTGACATGTTAAATCACACTATACTCATAAACATTCTCAAATCTCTGTCTCTTGACCCACTAGCTATAAAATGGTTCAATTCCTACTTAAATAACAGACATCAAGCTGTGCTCTGGAACACCGTTCTTTCTACCCATCTACCTGTTAATATTGGTGTCCCTCAAGGGTCCATACTGGGCCCTCTCCTGTTTTCTATATTTATCAATGACCTTCACCAAGTAGTTCCCCAAGCTACATGTATACAATATGCTGATGACTCCACACTTATATCCTCAGCCACATCTGTATCAGAACTTCACTCATTTTCACGAGATGTATTTAACTCTGTAGAACTATGGTTTACAAAATGCTGTCTCCTATTAAACCCTAAAAAAAGAAACCTCTCCGTTTTACACCTACCAGTAAATCTCCCCCAATAGACTTCACTGTAACATCCAATAATGGTACACTCATATTCCAAGATCTCACTACCAAACTGCTAGTTATCACTGTAGACAACAACCTTAACTTTGATGCCCATATCAACAACATTTTGAAAACTACTAATAAAAAAATAGGCTCTCTTTATAGGATCAAACCCTTCCTCACTCCTGCAACTAGAATAACTATTGCCCCCACCCATCTAATCTCTACCCTTCTTTATGCCTCACCCATATTACCAATCTGTCAAAAAATAACCTTAAGAAACTAGAAAACCCCTACAATAGCATAGCCAGGTTTGTCACAGGTAACCCATTCAGAACACACCACTATTAATCTAAAGCATCTAGGGTGGCTTGAATTACAGCAGCAGCTGAAATTTAATCAACTGGCCATCGCCCATAAAATACTTTATCAACCTGCCAAAACACCCATCCTATCTAACCTTATTCACCCCCATTATAACCTGAAGTCCCTAAGATCTTCACAAAACTTCTTGTATATATCAATAAATCAAACAATAGAGCTGGAGACTCTCTCTTCTCTAATACTGTTGGAAAAACCTGGTACCTACTTCCCTCTGAACTTTCCACACTTCCCTCTATTACTCTGTTTAAAAATAAACTTAAGCTCTTCCTGAAAACACATTGGATGTGCCCCTGTACTAAACCTGACTGACCAACTTACTCTTATTACTTGATTCAACCTTACCTTCTCATCTCTGAAATAATTTCATCTTAACAACTACTATTCTTCCTCTCCATCATAGTCTTACTTATTACTGTATTCTCAAAAAGTGACATATATTACTACTAGATGTATTACTCAACTGCTTCTCCATTTCACTTTCCTTTTATCTTCCTTTCTTATCTACATTTATACTATACTTTTTTTAGCTATTATTCTTTCTCAACATTTAATTGTAACTTCATTAGTAATTGGAATAAGTCTAGTCAAATATGATGTAGTTTTTGTTTATATATACTTTATAAATTTGTGACCTCTTAAAATTTCTGTTTTCTTTACGGTGAATGTATTTGCATTCTAAATATGTACTTCTGTAGATGTGAACTTTATTTGAAATGTGTGGAGCTTTTCTCCCCAGGCCTCTACTGAAAATGGACATATATCCAGCTAGAATAGCCCAGTCAACAAATGTAAAATAAAATAAATAAATAAATAAATAAATAATTCTGTGCACAGGAGGAGTTCCAGCTACATAATGAATGTTAGTTGGGATCTGGCTGCTTAATATTAAACTAGCCAAATGGCTGTTGGATACAGAAGACAGCAGCTAGCAAAAAAGTCAAAACCATTTTTCTGTGGGATTAAAGTACCCCACACTTCGGTCGCTCTGTCATAAGTGAAAGGGGAAAATGTCTTTAAGTGTTTTCTTATATGCTTTTTTGTTCACTATCTTCATTTAGCTGGTCTGTCATTAACTAACTAACTTACTTATTTCTGGTTACCTATACTCAGTAACTGGTATAAACCAAATCCTGCTGTTGCTTGAATTGCTGCAATGAGTAATTGTCTATTTTCAGATGTACATGAGTTGTGCAAGAGAGAGGAAGTCTGTTCAGTTACTGTCTGCCTTCTTAGAATACCTGGAACATTTCTTGGAGGGGAGAATGAGCATGTAGTGGCCTCAGAGGAGGTTATGTTTAGCTATTGGAACTCTAAGGGGCCTAGCCACCTGCAGCAAGCAAAGTTCCTTCTCTGCGAGACATAGGCAGGTCTTATCTAGTGTAAGTCTGACCTTTGTCGAGAAATAAGCGAATAACAGTTCTAACTGCTGCTGATCTGCAAGTCCTAGTCATGTATCACCCTGGCAGATAATCACAGCGAAAGAGCCGGTATTGATGTTCACTAGAATAAACAAACTGGAGTGTGCATCTGTAATCTATATTTCATCTGTTCTTCCTTTCTAAAATGCAATTCCAGAGGAGGAACTACCTGAAATTATCCAAAATGTTTACTGCTATGAGAACTGGCAGCATCCATGTGATAGCGTGGGAGAAATGTAACAAGTTCGTTGCTGGAGAAATCCCATCAGCTTCCAATGAGCCAGGAAGAATACAGAAATTATAG
Source organism: Protopterus annectens (assembly GCF_019279795.1). Classification (NCBI taxonomy): domain Eukaryota; kingdom Metazoa; phylum Chordata; order Ceratodontiformes; family Protopteridae; genus Protopterus; species Protopterus annectens. Next base: position 937,761,324 of record NC_056743.1, read on the forward strand.
TGACATAAATAACAGTTTTAGTGGGAGTAAGTGCCAATTAAAACAGGCTGTAAATCAAAACAAAAAGTTAGGAGCACTTAAACAAGAACAGATACAGATTACAGCAGAAGGAAGGTTAGCTTTCAGAACAACCTGCTTGTTTTGTAACAAAATATACCCAATGGCTTTTAGTTTTGTCGCAGTTCTGAATAGCTAATGATAAGCCTTGAAAGCTGAAGAGAATGTAAGAAGCATTGTGTGTATTCACAATCAATCCTTTGTTGTATAATCAAGAGTCTTGCTGAGCTGTATATGAACAGAAGAAAAGCATAAACCTCAGTTTACCTAAGGAAACCTTCAGGTGCATATTATAAGCAATGTTTCCACATACAATTGATATACTCTGAAACTAGCAATAATGTTAAATTGAGCCTTGCGATATATAATTGTGGAAGTGTAAATCTCATTTGTGACTGAAACATGCACATTTCCTTGAAGGGAAAGAGATAAAAGGACTACCAGTTTTACCAACCCCCTCCTCCAACCACTACCACCACCAACTGAGAGAAGCAGAAACTCTGCTGCAAAGGACAAGTGTCTCCTGCTTTTATTTTGAATGCCCCTGATGTTATGTCTTTCTAAAGTAGCAAACCAAAGAACTGCCACTGAGGCTATTTGTTTTTTATCTCCCTTTAATAGTTGCTGCTGGAACATAATTATTAACCACCATGCCTCTCAACATCTTAACACAAAAAATCTGGATGAAGCCAAAAATAATGGGGGGGACAAAGCCCAAAAACAGAGACAAATTTTAAATATTCCTCTTATAAACTTATAAAGTTGTTAGAATAAAAGGTTTTGTGTTGCTATGCATTTTCTGAAGGATATGATTATGAAGTCTGAAACTCAAATGCCTGTCAATGTTTAGTGAATTCACTGCTCACTGAGTTGTCACAAAAATACAGAAAAAGCACAAATGTTATGAGGAATAGCCCAAAAATATGAGTTATAGATCTGGATATTCTGTGAAAATCTGGACAGTTGAGACGTATGTTAACCATTAAAGGGGCATCAGAAACAAATATTCATTTGAATAGAAAGGGCTTTGAACATATGTATTTATTTATTGGAATTTGTGTACCATGAAAGTCTGATGGAGCAGTGCCCTTTTTCAGTGGAGGCGTGGGGAGAAGAGCTCAGTTATGTAGACATCATGGACATAATTTTCATTGTTTCATCATTTGCAGTCAGCAGCACTCACATTGTTTGGATATCCTTAGCATCGGTTACGTAATTTAGAGACTGTTTTGATAAAAAAATAACAATGATACAAGTTGTATATGAATATTTTTTTAATACTGGGAGGTATATGCAGCTCCCCCTGCAGCACCTTAGTAATGGGCACTAATCCTAAACCTAATGCTCCCCCTTCCCCCAACCCTAATCTTACACCTTAACTTAATAAAAAAAATTCTGCAACACTAGCAGTAAACAAGACACACTTGGACAGATAAACATGTACAAACACACACTATCTGCACTACATCTATCCCCTTACCTAACCCTAACATACACATACATGCACACAAACATAACAACACTTATCCATCACCTATCCCCATCCCTAATCCTTACTCACTAAACACGCACAAACACTCTAACCCCTCCAACCCAATTCACCTGTCTATGTGAAACACACCATCAACATTTGGACCTCTTGGCTATCAGTGCCATCGAGATTAAACTCCATCCCTGCATTTGTTGTTCAAACGCACATTCGACAAAACACACTGGACCCATTAATATATATATATATATATATATATATATATATATATATATATATATATATATATATATATAAAAGTGTAGTCGTCCTCTAAAAGGGGTGACCATAATTTATTGTTTAAATTATCTGACACTAGATATCAATGACCTTAGCAAACTGGAAAATGTACAAGTGTAAAAGCACAGTATAGTCTGACTCTCTCTATTAGTGAAACAATAATATATATCTACATATATTTTAAACCTCATTTATATTTGGTATCTTTAGAGAAATAAAGATTCACTGCTTAAAGGTTGGCATTTATTCTAATTGCATTTGGACATTGTTGGCTTCATTTTAAGATTCTTTTTGCTTGATATACATCATGACATTCAGAATGTTAATACTTTTATTTTAGAATATTTCATTTATTCAAGCCTCTTATCATAGGTATTTTATTGCTGTATTTTTTATTATTACCATATGGTTTAATCAACACCTTACTCCCACTGAAGTACTGGAACCTATGTGATTAATGTCGTTATTTGTGCACTTCTTATGGTTTGGCATGCAGTATTTCATTCTCTTCACATATTTCTCATTTGTGGAGGGATAAGTGTTTGTTTTACCTCAAGACCATCCTAATACATTTCTCCTTTTGCACCTGACCACAGCCTTAACTTAGACACAAAATATTGGAGTTATGTATTTCTTTATTTATTTAGTTTGGTTACTGAGGTAGTATCCGGATCACAAAAGGCCATTTTCAGGCACAGCCTGTACATACCTGTGTGAAATTTATATTTTATTAAAGTGTTTTTATCCACATTCCTTTAGAAAAAAATGTCCTTGTTGCATTGTCATGCTTTCTTCATTGAACAATGCATAATAGCCAAGCATACATCATGTAATAGCTTGTCCAGTACAAGTGCATGAAATATCTTGGCTTCTAGCACATAAATGAAATTCAAAAAGTAGAAATGAGGTAATAAAGAAGACACTTTTGCCCAGAATGTGATTTGCTATTAGCAGTCCAGTGAACTCTAGCTTTAACATTTGTGCTGCTTCCTTAATTTTGTAATATGGATATAAGCTATGGAAGAAATGCAGTTCTCTACAGGAGATTGAGGAGGAAGCAGTCTGGAAGGTGTGCAATTCCAAACATTCTGGCTACACCCCTGATTAATTTCAAGAATACTGGATATGTGTTCATTGTGTCATCAGGAATTTTGTTTATTTCATATTATTGCTGACTGAAGTAGTAGGTCTACAATATAATAAGAGTATGTATTCCGAAGACGAAAGATAAAACCTAAGTACACACACACGCACGCATGGATTTATAATCCTTTGAAAGGGAATATTGGACTAGGTCTAGACTATTTCCATTACTCCAGCGTATTTATGTTCCATTTAAGGATCCTGCTGCTTAGGAGGCATGTACAAAACAACATTGTTTTAGGTGTGAAAACTAAAACTATTTAGGGAAAACTAACAGTTTCATCACCCAAGAAAAATAAGTTAGTGCATAAATACCAATGTCCCTCTGTAACAAGCAAAATATTTTCATGACAAAAGGTATCTGCAGCAATCACACTGCATTATACCTCAGATGTAAACGTAGGGTTGCAGTGATAACCACAACCATGCACCACCTGAGATGCTATTACAGTAATAGGACTCACAATGAATGTGATGCATAGACACTGTCTGCAGAAAACAGCCCCTGTGGTCCCACAAAGTCTAATTATTTTACGGTTTTCATAAAAAAAAAACAGAAAAATCATTATATACTCTGTTAATAGTAATCAGGCAGAGGGAAGTACTCCTATGCTAAACACATAAAAATAATGTCAAGAGGCTGAGAGCAAATAAAGATAAGTAATCTGTGGAGCCTAGATCAAACTGTTACACAACAAGCCTTTTACAAGGTTATGGAACAGTACTTTTGTATGTCAGATGTTGTGTAACAAACCATTGGGAATACTAACTGGTGTAGGTTTAAAGGTCAAAACTGAACTGTGCAAAATTATGCTGTATTATTCCTGTCAAGGCAGGTTAAGATGCTTCAAATGTTCTACTAGGTGATGTTAAACAGGTTTGTTTATTTACTCATTTTTAAATACATGGGTTAATATATTAGATGTAACTATTCAGATACAGTGCAACAGAACACATCAGTGAAAATGTTTCAGCATCATTACAATAAGGTCAAAGAAGGATATCAATAATTTTATATTGTAAAAATAAACATAAACATTTAAGAGGAATGACACATATCAAAAAGATGCAAGTGTTGGAGAAGCACATAAGCCACATAAATATAGAAACTAGCCCAAATAATACATTATATGATTAATGTTGTAGGGGGTAATTGTGAGCAAACTAAATTAAGACTATGAACAAACTAAAACAGAAAAAAATTACATTTACATGTTCTGGTTGCAAAAAATATGACTCAAAGGAGTATTTGATGAACATGAAGGTAGAAGAGTTTTTAAATGAAGTGAACCATATACCAATGTTTAACAGTATAAAACAATGCTATATGTCAATATGTGCAATGAAGAGCAGTGAGAGAGGAATGAGATCAGTGTTAATGTGGCAGAGAGTAGAAATAAAAAAAACTGAAACGTTTTTCTCCCTGAAGAACTATGTGAATGTGAGTGAAGTAACAAATGCTTTTATTTAGTGCAATGTAGTGCAATCCCCCACAACAGTCTTACAGGGCAAATGACATTCAGCCAAACAAGCTGTACAAGGCCAAAAGTTGGAAAGATGAAGTTCGACCTCTAGAAATGGGCATTTATTATTGTAGATGATCTCTCAAACAGTAATAGAAGCTCCGGGAGAGTAACACTGTATGTTGTCACACCAATGTAGGTTACAGAGGGAAAAACTATCATAGCATTCCATACAAATATGGTAAGGAAATAGCAGCGGCTTTGAAGGTTTAACAGCTTTCTAATGATTAAGTAATCTTGCAGTTGTTTAATAATAAATATTAAAACCCAGAGTGGATTTTACTATAACTGCAAAATGCTTTATGGAATTGTTTATCTAATATCTGAAAACAAAGCAAATAGAGAGAGTAAGATTTACACTGGGTACCATAAATCTGACTCAACTGCCTTGGTCTTAGTAAAACTAAATACTAAATGACATGCTATCAGTAACTCCAAGACAATGAAACAAGAAGAAAACTCAGTGTGTAGTTAAAGAGATGAGATCAGATGGCAATGAAGAGTAGTGTTCCGTCTACATGGCACCAAAATGGGATCAAACCTTGAGCACTCTATACATTTTGGAGGCCATAAACAGGCTTGGCGTTAGAACTGTAAAACGAGACTCCTGAAATGCTGAACAGTGTCTGCTGGATTACCTACAGTGGACCCAAAATGCTAGAGATACTTAAATGAAGGAAATCAAAGTACACCCATTCGTCTTCACTCCCACTAAACAAAAAAAGAAAAAAATCAAAGCTTTTTTACATTTTACTACTGAAGCCTTTATTATATCATGCTTGGCAGTCTTTGATTGGATCTTTGCATGTGGATATACTAAACAGTAGAAAAGGAGCACTAAAAATAGCTAAATACTGTAAATAGCTTAAATGCAGTGAACTTGGATGACCACTCTACATACTCAAAGATTACAATGTAAAAATACAGAATACTTGGAGGATTCAATTTTTTTTTTCTGAAAGTCAACACAGTTTGAGATATGGCCATAATATCATGACTGTACCATTGCTTAGTAATAACACTGCATGGTTTGCATTTTTATGTTCTGTACCCCAATATAGCAGCCCAATGTAGGCTGACATACTGATAAGGTTATATTTTATAGCCAAGTTCATAGGTTCATAGGTGATTACTAGGCTAATGGTACAACAGCCTCTACATGTCTAGCCAATAATACCCAGGATAGTAATAATATTATATTTTAGTTCCCTATATCTGGGATGTGGTAGTATCAGTGTAGTGGATCTTTGGGTGTTGGAGACCTGTGTCATTTTACAAACTGCCTCTGTCCATTAGGGACATGGGCAGTCCCCAGGAGTGAATTTACTGTTTCCCAACCATTTAACTAAATTTGTTTTGAAGAGAGTGAGGGATACACTTTGTTTTCCAAAAATGAGAAGTTTATTCCATAGATGAGGCAGCCTTTGGGATATGAATCTGTATCTCCAGTAAGTTCTGTTAGAGTCAGAAATAAGGTTTGGGTTCAAGTAATGTGTTACCCTTGTATAATTTTTCTTGCAAATATGTAACACTTTCATCAGGGCTGGATCAGAGAAGTCCTTGTAGGTCAAGCATAAGTCCCCTCTCAGTAAATGATATGAGACAGAGTAAAGGAATAAGACATGTGTCTTACTCTTTGTACATTTTTAGTGAGAATCCTTTGGGCCACTCCATTTGGTGTAAGTGCCTGGTTAGTTACATGCAAAAGGGAGCACTGTACTTGATTGTGGGCTTGATGAGGGCCAAATACAATGACATTATAACTTCCTTTGATCTTGATGCCTCATAGAAGGATTTCCTCACTACTGTAGCTAAGTGGTAGTCAAGGTTTAGGTTACTATCTGTCTGTGTTCCTAGGTCCCTCTCCACTAGGTCTACTTTTCGGGGTGTGCTATAAATATTATAATTTGCAAGGATTTCTGATTTACCAAAGGGTATCATTATGCATTTATTAGCATTTAGTCTCAGACCATGATTTTGGCACCAGTTGTTTGTCATTTTTAGGCATGTTTGTAGGATGTCAACATCATTTGAGGATTCAGTGATTGCTCCCAGTTTACGGTCATCAGCGAACTTGGTGAGCCAGAGGCCCCCAACATCAGCCTTCACTTCAGAGAAGTATATACCAAACAGGATGGATCCCAATACTGAGCCCTGTGGGATACCACTAGTAATAGGTTTCTTATCGGAAGTGGATTCACCTATCTGGGTAACGTGTCCTGTCAGTGAGCCAGTTGGATATCCATCTGATGATGTAGGGGTTTATGCCTAACTCAGTAAGTTTAGCTATGATCCCCCAGTGGGGGATTGTGTCAAATGCTTTGGCCAGGTATACGTAAGTGGTGTGTACTGTTTTGCCCTCATCTATGGCCCTGGTGACTTTCTCGAAGAAGTCCACTAGACTAAGCAGGTAAAACTTCCCTTTGACAAAGCCAAATTGGGTCTGGTCCAGTTTTTGGAGATTTCCTATGTCATTATTGATAACATCCATGATAATTCTGTCTCTGTGGCCTTGCAGATAAGACTGGTCACACTTATGGGTCTGTAGTTTCCTGGGTCAGTTGATGGGACCCCTTGTGCAGAGGGACAACTGTTGCAGTCCTCCATTCCTCTGGGACAAAGCTCATTTGGAGGCTGTGGTCAAAGAGGATTTCTAGTGGCCATGATAGATTCTGCTTTATGCTATTTAAGGAGCATCCTGGTATGTTGTCAGGACCCATACAGGCTCTGTTTTTGGCTTTAACAAGCGAGGTAAAAACCTGTTCACTCATAATGACTGGTAGGGAGATTGTTAAGGTTATTTCTTTGGGTTTGGTAGGAGCTGATGGGGAGAGATGTTTGAATTGAACTTGTCAGCCAGCAGGTTTGCTATAGTTTAAGGCTGGGTATAAGGGTTGCCATTCATGATTAACTCTGCACATTGCTGAGCATTTCCCCTGAGGTTACAAACATAATTGTAAAAGGCCTTATAGTTATCTTTCACCTGGGAGGCTATCTTTGCCTTATCGTTTGCTTTGTCAGATTTGTCCAGCTCTCCAGTTTGTTTGTTTAGACTGGTGAGTGTCTTTTTGCACTGATTTGTCTGTTTCTTTTTGGCTTTGGACAGGATTTTTTTCCTTTGGTTAAATAGCCTATTTATGCTAGGGGTCCACCACGGTGGTTTATTTTTGCCAGAAATCATAGGTTTGACTCTTACAGGTACTGCCTCCTCTATGCATCTATGAATGTGGTTGTACAGTGTTTTTTGTACACCTCAGAGTAGGCCTCAGTGTCATTCTGATTCAGAGCGGCTTGAAAGTTTAATAAGCTGTTACTTAGTATGAGGTAAGTTTCATGGGGGTTCTAGGTTAGTTTTAATACTAAAGGAGATAATTTTGTTGTTAGATCTTACCAAGAAAGCATTAATGCACAGGAGGGAACAGCATCCCCCATGTTCGTGAGTACTAGGTATAAAATATTTGTACTTCTAGTTTGGGAGCTAACTAGTTGCTCCATGGCGTTTGCATTGATGAAGTCCAAAACCTCTGAGCAAGTGAATTATGAGTCACATGAGTCTCCCAGTTTATGGAGGGGGTAGTAGAAGTCACCTATAAGTATGGTGTTAGGCTGAATGTTAAGAGATTCCAGTAGGATTAGGTAGGAGGTGTGGGTTTTTTCAGACTCATGTTAGGGATCTGTAGCTAACAAGGATATGATAGGGAGTTGCACCTGTGGTTAGTTGGGCATGGAGTAGCTCAAGTGAGTCATGTTCTTGGATCAGTCTAGCATTGTATTTGCCCTTTATGAACACTGAGACACCTTCTCCCTTTGTTTTATCCTGAGCTGAGGTGGGGTCGAAATATATGAATGGCATTGTAATCTTTGATAGCTGGGATGCTTTCCATGGTTCTGAACCATGTTTCTGTGACTGCACATATATCTGCTTTCTCCAGTGTGAGGACTGCTTCTAGGGAGTGCAATTTTTTTATTTAAATTTCTAGCGTTGAGCAGCAGCACCTTAAGGTAGTCCTGAGTGATTTTTGTTATGTTTGAGGGTTTAACAACTGCATGGCCTAAAAAAGACACTAGGGAGATTAGATAAAGTTTTTGCCAGTATCCAGAAGCATCGTGGTTTGTTGATCATGTCTCACCAAGCTAACAGATATTGGACCCTTTGTTGTGACACCAGAAACTAAGCCAATTATTGAAGTCAATCATTTTTTTGATGGTACTGTGACATCATCATAGGTGAAGATTGGATGCTACTCAAAACTAGATTCATACCCACCTGGGCCACATATTTAGAGAGCTCCATCGTGTCTCTCTTCATATAGTCCAGTAAGGTACATCTTAGGTCGTCTATGGTCCACATAGACTATGACCGTGTCATACTGGTAGTTGTGGTTTAAAGACCTAAGTGCACGTGTGATCTGGTGGATCTTGGCTCCAGACAGACAGCTCACTGTGATCTTCTCCTTGTTTAGCCTGGTAAGGGGGACATCAGTAAGTTTTGTAATGGAATCCCCAATTACTAGAATTTATGGCTGTGTGGTATGTTTCCTTATGGATTTGGAAGTGGGGCTACTATGATTTTCAGAGGTATGTGTTTTGTGAAGTGCTGTCTTTTTTGACTGTGTGCAGGGCCACTGAGAGATGCTTTTAGGAGGTCTTGGAGGTTTGGGTAGATTAGAAATAAGCATCTCCACATATGTGGGTCTATGTGTTTGTTCCTTAGTATTGGTAGTGATTGTTTTGGGTGTAACGCTGATAACCTGGTCTGCATTTTTCGTGTGTGTATGTGAGAGCTTTGCCTACAATGACATTGTGTATCTACATCTCTCGCACACTGTGTTTGTCTGTTGTAAAATTAAATGTTTGCCAGTGAACATAAGGCAGTTATGACACTGTCTCAGGATGCCCATATCCACCAGGCCAGAAACAGAGATGGCAGGGAAGCGCCTATTCATTATACCGGATCCTTAGTATCTCCTTGGATCTACTACCAGGTTAGCCTACTAGGTATTCAATACCTTATCATTCTTAAAAACACAGTCTAGAATTTTCCATCTGAGTGAAAATGCAATAATTTGTTTGTATATCTGTTTTTGTGTTTGTTTACATCTGCGTAAAAATCCTTTTATTTGTGTTTTATTTTGTGTTTTAAACTGTAAGAATGTAACATAGGTTCATAGGTTCATAGGTTTATACTAGGCTATCTGCCCTAAGGCATTTATAAGCCTAGCCCAAATTTTTGTGGCTTACGCCACCCCTTATATGAAAAAATACTGTGCCCATTAGTTTGTTGTGCCTCTGTCCAGCAGTGACACAGAGATGATTCCCGGGGTAAACCTACGATCTCCCATCCACAGGTCTAGATTTCTCTTGAACAGAGTCAGCGAGGTGCTCTGCCTCACATGGACCGGGATTTTATTCCACAGCATAGGGAGTCTCTGAGTGATAAATCTATCCCTCCAGCGCATCCTATTTATATCCGTGCTAAGGTTTAAGTCACTTGCTCTAGTGGTTTTGGTGGATTTGGATTTTTTGAGGTGGAGCATGTCCATTAATTCCGGGTTGGACATGGCCTTGTATGTCAGGCACATGTCACCTCTGAGCAGACGGTATGCGACTGAATAGAGCTGGAGTTTCTTCAATCTGGCAGCATATGACAGATTTTGGAGTCCCTTTATCCTTTTGGTGAGGAACTTTTGGGGTCTCTCCAATTGCTGCAGATGTCGGGTGAGATACATCCCGAATGGGGCATTGTACTCGATCATTGGTCTGATAAGTGAAGAGTACACGGGAACAATAACCTCACTAGATCTGGATGTGAATCCCTTCATGATCAGGTGGGCAATGTAGAAGGTCTTTCTAACCACTTTAGCAATGTGAGTGTCAAAGAAAGGCCACTGTCAACCTGGGTCCCCAGGTCCCTGATAACCTCTTCTGTGCTTAGTGGATTGCCACCTATATGGTAGCTTGGGGTTACCTTGTTTTTCCTGAAGGGTATGACTATACATTTTTTGGCGTTTAACTTCAGGCCATGGCTCTGGCACCAGCTATCTGTTTCCATGAGTCCCTTCTGAAGGATATCCATGTCTGATGCACTTTCCACTATGGCGCCCAGTTTGCAGTCGTCTGCAAACTTTGTCAGCCAAAGTCCTCCTATGTTGGCCTGTACTTCTGAGAAGTAGATGCCAAACAATAGGGGGCCAAGGACCGAGCCCTGTGGGACACCACTTGTGACCGGCTTGGAGTCTGACACAGCGCCAGCAACTCTAACCCTGTGGGTTCTGTCCTTAAGCCAGTTTGCAACCTATCTTGTGACATATGGGTTTACATTTAAGCTGGTAAGTTTTTCTACAATACCCGAGTGGGGTATTGTGTCGAAAGCCTTTGCAAGGTCAAGGTAGGCTGTATGGACTGCCTTTCCCTCATCAATGGCCTTGGTGACTGTTTCGAAGAAGTCGACCAAGTTCAAAAGGCATGATCTTCCCTTGACAAAGCCAAATTGGGTCGGGTCCAATGTCTGCAAGTCCCCTATATCTTTGTTTATGAGCTCTTTGCAGTTTGCTGAATGTCTTTTTGGAGCCTTTCTCCCTGGGTCTCCACTGAAAATGGACATGTATCCAGTCAGACTATCCTGGTAAACAAATGTAAAATAAATAAATAATAAATAGTAGCTGGGAAGGAGTAGGGAAGAGTCACTTAAAGGTCAAAGTGAAAGTGTTTAGTAGTGTTCTATTAGATGACATGCAATGGTACTGCCCTCTGCACAAACTGACAGCTGTTCGAGCAGCTATGAACACTGGGAGACTATGGGGAGTGTTTCCTTTAGAGGATTTAAACTAGATAGGTTTGGACATATAAAAGGCATGGAGAATTGCATTTGCATGAGGCTTTTATACCAGCAGAATGAAAGACTTTTACACAGTTAAGCCCTCAGGCCAAGGCTCCTCCTAGAGCCAAGGTACTGTGTGTTTTCATTAGACTGTCAAGAGTGACAAAGCATCTTCTGCGGTACTCTCCCTTAGTTCAGTTACAGTAGGAGTATTGTGACTTTCTGATTTCTCTGGATGTCTCTGGCAAGACTGTCAGATTTTTATTGACTCACTTCTTAACAAGATTTATGGTACTTTTGTATGCTAGGCTTGAAAGAGAAGCTAATACAGTTACTTTCATTCAAGCTCAGAACAGCAATTTTAAGACATAGTTTCTGGTGTGAAATGTCTGTGACTGATGGCTAATAACTAGCTCACAATTATAAAACTGACTTGGCTGTTTATATATTATTTCAACACTTCATGTTCGGGTTGGGAGGGTGGCCTAATGGTTAAGGTGTTTGCCTTACAAACACAAGGTGCGGGGTTCGAGTCTCACAAGCGATAATTGGCTAGGCTTAAAATGGCTTGCAAGGGCAGTTAGCTTAGTACTAATCTATGAACCTATGAACCTATGTTGTCCCTACAGTTAGGTTATTGTAGATAGAATTACAAATCTACTTACTTTGTTTTCTTAAAGATATCAGTTAGCTACAGCTATCCCCCTTACTCATCTACTGCACTTGCATCAACTTAAAAGTGGCTAAATAGCATAACATCTGCTGTGAAAATAACAAAAGGAAGGAATGTTAAATTGAACAAAAAAACCTAAATGGTGTGCTGAGAGGCTACAAAATCAGTTATTCAGGCGACAGAAGAATCAATACATACATTGTGTTCCTTTATATGCAACACATTTGCAATTGGATTAAAAGGAAGAAAAACATTTTCTGCCAAGAAAATGTTGATATTTGGTGACATTATCTATTAAATTATTGAACCAAGCTTAGTTATAGGTGGTAAGCCCATGTTCACAATCCTTTATTAGGTAGAGAGGTGTAATAAATAAACCTGAAGTCCAAACATAGATGTTGCTGAGTAAAGTCTAGGCAGATGGACAAAAATCAAGTTGAATTAGTGTGGTAAGGCAGTACATTTGTTGTGTGTATTAAAACGAAGGTCAGTGAACTGACATTCTATAAAGGATACTCTACTAACCTAGCTTCACGTGTTATATTGGTTCATATTAGTCCTTAATATAACGTTCAGCATGCATCCTCACAATATATAGAATAAAAAAAGTATCAAATACAGAAATAAATAAATAAATATATGCTATGAAGGAAATAATGTAATAATAGATTTACAAATGTTCATCACATAGATCATCTCAAATAGGTGTATGACCAAAGTACAGGTAGTGAATTAATTATGCATAACCAGTAGAATCTCACAAATTTCAGGTTTGCTAATTCCACAATCAGTCTGCAGAGATACATTTTTAAAGCACTGTGATTAAATGTAATGTAGGGCATCACAAACTGGCTACAACTAAGAATTGCATGGAGTGTCAAAGAAGTTTAACAAATAACACACAGTGACAGTAGTTGCAGTCTGATGTCCATGAGATCTGTATTTAAGTGTGCTACATAACATGCTAATCACTGAAGTTAGCTCGTTAACATTTAAATGTATATACCCCTTATCTAAGCTCCCTTTTAAGGCTAAAACATATAAATATTTAAGAAAAACATATATTATGTTATATTGAACATTGGAACATTTTGGACTCTTCACAACGACAGATGAAACTTTTGAACATGTTTAAAATGTGTTTGTAATAATGCATATTTTTAGTCCTTTGGAACAGTACACACACACACACATACACACACACACACATATATATATATATATATATATATATATATATATATATATATATATATATATGATTTTTTCAGTGGCCTTACACATCTGGAGAACTGAACAGGACTGTGCACAGGATGCTTGATCTTGCATTTGGGACTGTTCTTGCTTCACTGCAGCTTCATTTAGACACAGCCTCAGCAGTGTCATTCTGCGGCTCTTGACTCTTGGACCTTCTTTCATGGATAAGGACTGCTTATGACATCTCCAGTTGCTCTTCATCCTGGACCTTTAGTTTTGACATATTGTATAAAAAAAACCTATAAAACAAACCTCTGCCAATATCCTCTGTGCAGCTTGCTATCTTTTCCACAAAATAAACATGAACTAAATAACATTTTAATTCAGCAGCTTAACCAACATCATTAACTTCATGCTATGAATTATTCCTAGGATTGTAGATTCTTATATTGACTCCACCCAGTAAATCTCATCGTCTTTGCAGATTTTGTGCCATAATAGTATTCTCTCTCTGCTGATCTGTGTTGATTCTCAAGCATAAATAATACAGTTGAAGTTGATTCTTTACTTTCCAACCTTCTGCCCATTAACAGTTGAGCTGGTGTGAAATCATGCAGTGGAGTATTTCTGTATTCCAGCATCGGAATATGCAATCATCATAGCTTTTATACCAGCACACAATATTTACACTGTTTAGATAGTTCTCTCTGCATGCCTGTTTGACTGAGTATAGCACAGACTGAATGTTATATGCCTGAATTCTCATTTATTCACAAACTATCGGGATTTCTGACTAGTCTATTTTGGACCACTACCAGATATGACTTCATCAAGTATCTTCTCTCAAAAACAGCAACTTTAATTCACTGATCATAACTACACTTGTGTCTTCTAATTGAATTACTTCAGAAAATTGGACTAATAAGCTACAATTATGAAATACATGCCTTCTCTTTACCCGAACAAACTTATACCTTCTTAGTTCAATGGGCAATATGGAACTTCTTTAGGATTGTTGTGGAATGCATTGCAAGGACACTACTCTGTACTACCTTAATGTCCTTTCATTTCACTGTTGGGGTATTCATTACATTAGGGATCCCCTGCTAAGGGCAGCCTGATGTCCAGCCAGTATACCAAAGCTTTAGGTTGCTTTAAGGTATGCCATACATCACACATTTGCTTATCATGTAGTGTAGGGCATAAAGGTGATATCCGAGCATACCATCCTCAGAACTCTTTGCTGTCAGTCCAAACGCCATCTCTTGGTTGTCAGTCTGAATGCCCATTCCTTTGCTGGTTCACCAAGCCACTGCAGATAAGTTCAACTTTTTACTTAACTTTCTTTTATATTGTTGCTTCTGGATTTCATGTCATCCAAGAAGGGTAACTGCCAATGTGGGAGACAGATTCCCTATAAAGACTGCCATGAACAGTGTCTGTTTTGCCTTGGCATCTTGCATGACCATATATTCTGTTCTGTCAGGCCTTTGTACCTAAAACCCTTCAAAGTAGACTCTTCTTTGGCACTTTATCTTGAAAACCAGTGTCTTAAGCTTCTTGCGAAGGATACAGTAGAGGGAACTTCCCACTCTGAGGGACAGTTGTCAGTGAAGAAGGTGGCGGCCAGGAAGCATAGGCTAGAATCTTCTGTTGTTCAGCCTCTGCTGGACATCTCTCCTGAGGTGAGGGAATGCCTAGAGGCTTACTTGACTTAATCACTGGATTTCTCTGCCGCGACCAGGTTGGAGGTCAGTGGGATACAACTTTAAGCTCATCCGAGGAGGCATTGCACATGTTCACTTCAGAAGGTCAGAGGGAATCATGGCTAATTATCTCTGAGGGGCCTAAGGGTGTTCCTCAAATAGTAGTCAGAGGAGAAGAAATCCCTACTATGTTCACTGGATACTGTCCTGGGTCTGAAACTTCTAAATTTTATAAGATGGACATCCCTTTGAAGAAAAAGAAAAATACTAAATATATTACTCCTGATCCTAAGGATCCCCAGAGTCAATGAAAGTGTTTCACTCAAAGCTTGTTTAGTGCTTTGATGGCATTGAAACCTCCTCAGGGAGTTTCTGCCCCACCTCCCATTGGTCTTCTACTCCCCTAAAAAGACCCAAGGAACAGGATTCCTCTCAATAGCAGCCAGATTTGGGTGAGGAATCCCTTGCTTACTCTTCTCAGATTAATCCTCCTTTGGATTATGGAACTGAGGAAGAGGAATCTACCAGCCCAGATACTCCCTTTGAAGAGGTTTCTTTTGGGGGCATGATCTCCGGGAAGATGGAGCTCTTTAAATGGGATTGTGCTCAGGTACATGAGGTACAAAAAGGGTATTATGAATTGCTGCAGATGGATTCTCCTAGACCTTCAGCTGTTCCTCCTGTTTTGGCTGCCTTGCTGGATGCATTTTCCAGTGCTTTTAAGGCTTCATACTTTCAGCCCCTGCTCCCATGAAGCTCTAATAGATTCTGTAGGGTGCCTGAGGACTGTAATTTTTTCTACAAGTGTCCTTCTGCTGACCCCTAGGTGGTGTCTGTACCTTCTGACAAGCCCTGTCAATTACTTCCTTCTCCCAAGTTACTGCCCTCTGATAAAGATAGCAGGACCATGGAAAGGCTAGGCAAGAAGGTTTATACCTCTGCCACCTTGGCTTTTAGGGCTGTTAATCAGGCCTATATGTCCAGGTATTTGTTGACGCTCCTATCCCAGGTTTGTCAAGTTATTTCTGATCTTCCAGACTCTGAGGGTAAAACTTCTGCTCTTTCCCTGTTAGGGATTTCCTCACAGGTGGTCCATCATTCCGTCAAAGTAGTTATGATGCAGCAGATGCTTCTTCTAGGGCTGCTGCATTTGGGTCAGTGATGAGGAGGTATTCTTGGCTTTGGCTTCAACCTTTGCCTGATGATATTAAGGCTAAGTTGATGGATGCCCCTCTTGATAGTAAACACTTGTTTGGTGAAGCTGCTGCTGTTGCTATATTTAAGTCCTTTCAGGATAAGGGTAAGGCTTTACAGGAACTTAACCATGTGTTTGTCCAAGGATATCATTGCTTTGGATCTTTACAGTAACTGAGATGTCTCTATGACTGGGCAAATGAGTCTTCTGAGTACATGCAGTCTTTGCTTTCCTTCTGCAAATTATTTTTCCCATCTTAGTTTCTGACAAGCCATCCCACCCAAAACATTAAGTCAATTAACTTTTTTAAATGCACGTATTTAAAAAAGAAGATTGCGCTTTATAGACCACACTTCAACATTATTACTAAATAGCTAATTTTTATATTTCTGGTCAGCAGCATGCAGATCCTGTTGAGCACACTTGTTTTGCTTTGATACATCTTTGCAAAATTACCCTTTTCTGGCACAAATTCTATGGGATTAATTAAAAGCTGTACAATTCTTTCTTCCATGTTTACAGCCATGCCTATTGTAAGCCTCAGTTATAATGATGTGACATTGTCTCATAGCTTTCTCTTTCAGAGCTATCACACTTATAATATTTCCTCACATTATTTCTAGGTGTGCCTTACTATTAGACATACATTTGATCTTACACCCCTTACTTTTCATTTGTTAATGCAACATATGTATTTGCATACCTCTCAACTGTGCAGCTTTTTGCAGAATGTCCAGATTTTTGCCTGATATGTTTGGTCGGTTTTTCATAAAATTGTGGTTTTCTGGCAAATTAGTGGCAGATCATTAAAGATTCAAGTTAGAAAATTATGACAGGCATTTGAGTTTTAGACTTCATAACCTTCAGAAAATGCATGTTAATGCAAAACCAGTTATTCTATCAACTTTCTAAGTTTGTAAGACCATTATTTAAAAATTGTCCATATTTTTGGGCCTTTGTCCCACTTTTATTTATGGCTTTGTCCAGATTTCTTGCTCCAAGAGGTTCAGAGGTATGGTTTATAGTCATTGAAGGTCCTTGTGCTCTTAAAAATAAAAGTATAACAAATTGTAAGTTATTTCCAGACTGGCAGTAATTACTTTATCTCTGAGCACTGCTATTTTTTCTTCCCCAGCAACACACAGGAATTTTACATGTGAAATATTTTTAGACTTTTCAGTCAACCCACTTGAATGAGGAATAAATCAAATTTCTATATCCAAATCTGCTGCTTTCAGTCAAATTCCTTGCAATGAAATAAATCCTGAGGGCTACAGCTGAGACATATTTCTACTGTATATTATACTTCTTTAGTTCCAAACACAGAGAATCCTGGTAACATATATACTTTTTCCATTTATGCAGATACATTAACTCACTTCTGGCAGATACTGCAATATGCTGACACCATGTCACGTTAGGAAATTTAATAAACAGAACAAGTAAATAACACACAAAGATAATAGTTTAATGAGTTATGTATGCAAAATGAATTATTGAGAACTACTGTGTACTACATGGCAGGCTAATCAATGAATTTAGTTTATTAGCTTATACATATATATATATATATATATATATATATATATATATATATATATAAAACTATATCTAACGATAAGGAATTTCCCATGTCAAGAAGCCCATGGTTTCATAAAAGGGAACATGATGTATCTTATCTATTTTGAAATCATTTTTGTTTTATTTAAAGTTGAAATTTTGTATGCAACATCCTTAAAATAGGAAAGATAAAATAGATGTGTGGATATAAGAAGAATGACTAAGTATATTTGATGCAAATAACTTAGAAGTAAAGGAAGTGCCAGAGACTGTTGAACCACAATTTGCAAAGTTTATTCCAAAGAATGAATCAAGATAACACGAAAATTAATTAGCAACCAACAGTATAAACGCTCTTCAAATAATTACACCATATGCGCATTTTCGTCCTTGCATATAGGACTTCATCAGACAATTTGCTTCAGTTAAAACACATTTATAATAATTATTTATTCAATAAGTGGAGTGTTTTAATTAATTATTTTTACAAAAACAATTTCATGACAGTTTTTTAAAAAAGGAAAGTACATGATATTGGTACATTTTTAATGTTTTTAATCACAACAAGCACTTTTGCACTTTAATGAAGATAGGCATTAATATTCATGAAACATGCACGGTGATTTGTTCATTTGAATTTTAACAAAGAGATTTCTATGGACAATTAATCTAATGATTGTCATCTAATTTTGTATTTAAATGTGTTTTAACTGAAGCAAATTGTCTGATGAAGTCCTATATGCAAGGACGAAAACGCGCATATGGTGTAATTATTTGAAGAGTGTTTATACTGTTGGTTGCTAATTAATTTTCGAGTTATCTTGATTCATTCTTTGGAATAAAATTTGCAAATTGTGGTTCAACGATCTCTGGCACTTGTTTGGACTATTTTACAGTTACACGAAGTGCTACTCAGGTTCTTGGTTAGAAGTAAAGGAAAATATTTCCATTGCCTGAATGCCATCTTTAGTCTTCATAAAAAAATACTTTACAGAAAAACCAATACAGGCTTAACAAGTGCAGAATTTCAATTTAATAACATAACAGTAAATCCAAAGTTAAGTGCTTTCGTCCCTTCAATATCCAGGACTTCCTAAGAACTAAGTTACAATTCAAACAAATACTGATTTAAATAATCCTCTCTTAAAGCTACACACACATCTAAAATGATTTGTAAAAATAAAATTCATCTTTTCTAAAAAGTATTAAACAGCAAATAAAATATTATTAACAAGAATGACTAACCACATAATTACAATATAATATTTTAATATTAAAAATCACAGTTTAGCTGCTCTTAACTATAGTACTGCATTAACAGATACATTTTCATTAAGACCTGGGGTGGTATGAGCACTTAACCTTAATGGTATTTCAAATTATTTAACTTTCTCCTTATCAACCTGATATTTTTTTTTATTTATTCCCTAAAAGGGGGTGTATTTACCTCTCAAATTTATAACTTCCTTACAAATATCATCCAACATTCCTTTTGGATATCCTCTAAAAACATTGCCTTTGAAAAATATCCTAAATAATCTAATTAATTGCCCTTTTACTAAGTTTTTTTTGTTTGCTTATAAAGGTGCAGGCTTTTAAAATATAAACAAGTGTTACTAAAAGTAGGATTACAATAAATATTGAAGAGAAAACATCCTTCTTTATTACTAACAGTAATATCCAAATAGTTAACAGTAGTATAATCGACATGATATGTAAATTTAAAGAAACAGTTGATGTGTTAATGTAATTAATAAATTCTTCAATTCCTTTTAGTGAACAATTCCATAATATAAATATATAATCCAAAAATCTGAGGTAAATTTTACAATGTTTGTAAAAATCAGAAACAAAATACATATTTATTCTCCCAAGATATAAGAACCAGATTAGCAAATACTGGGATACAACTTGCCCCAGTACATTAGAAATACACCCCCTTTTAGGGAATAAAATAATTTTCATAATTTTCCTTTGATCTGTTTGTATATTTTGCCATCAAAAAATTAAAAAAAAATTGTTGTCCAAACCACCCCCATCATGTCTACCAATAAACTGACCTTATCATTACTCAAATAATTGCATTCAATAAGAGAGTTGTGAAAAAAATCTAACCCTATAGATTGTAGTATACATGAAAATAAGTCAACCGCATCTATGGTTAGAAAATAATCATTTCTACCCAATAAATCTTGTTTTAACCTTTCTAATAGATCCCATGAATCCTTTAAAATATGCTTGAAAGCCCAAAAAACTGGTTTATGTTCACGGTCTACGAAAACTTCTAAGGGGTAGATTTTTGACTTCTGTGCTGAGACTATTGATCGAAATGGGGAGGGGGATTTAACATCTTTATGAACCTTTGGGATTCTGAATATATTAGGAATGTAAGGATTCCTGCTCTGCAAAAAACTATAGTCAACCATTGTAATCCAACCTTGAAGTAAATAATAGGCTACTAATTCATTTGGATGCCTGAACATAAGTTCCTCCACTGTTAAGTATATTTAACATAATACAAAACTGGAGATTGAACACTAAAACAAACTGCAAGCACAGATGTTCAGGCAGAAACAATCCTGAAAGTATACTATTTAACCAGCTGAAAGTGTGTTGCAATAAAAATACTAATTTATTAGAAGACTAACAAAATAATTTTCAAATTAGTAACCAGTAGCCCAGTATATTGAGAAAGTAAATAAGTTAAGATATATATATATATATATATATATATATATATATATATATATATATATATATAAAACTTCCCAAACACTTGATCTAATAGATTACAAAGAAAAATAAAAGTACAAACAAGCCACATAACTGTGCATGAGAATATGTAACTAATTGTTGTTGTAACTATGTTTTATATGCCTTCATCTTAAGAAGGCTGTTAATAGATGTAATGTCGTTGAGTCCTAGCGGTTTCTACACAATGCTAATTCATTCATTGTGGGGGCAATGTTATGCCTAACAAGAAAATTATAATACCAAGATGTTTTAATTGCCATACCTCAGGGGTTGTATATGCAGCTGTGTGCACCTGTTGCCCTGCCTATTACATAGGCAAAACAGAGCATAAGCTGAAACAATGTATCTATGAACACATATATGACATGAATAAGGCTAAGTGAACTAATGCATTGTACAAACATATTGTTTCAAATACTGGACATAATTTTTGTTTTGTCATTATTCAGCAAGTAGATATCAACCTCAGGGGCAGCCCATGGTCCATCATATTAGAGCAACAGGAACTTTGGTGGCAAATTTTTCTAAATGCCACTATACCCTTATGACTCAATGAAATGTAAATTATTTTGTTAGTAATATTATATATTTTAATTTAATTACCTATTACAAGCAGATATGTAAGTAAATATGTATTTTTATTGGCTAAGGTTTAGTTCCTGGTAATAGGTTTTAAGTTTCATGGGTATCAAAATGGAAGGTAGTTGTACAAAGGATGCTTTCTGTGCATGTGTTTTTAAATATTTTAGCATCCAATTCAAATGTTTTCTGTGTTAGCTGATATATAATGTGCATTGCACAATTTATTATTATTATCTGAAGAAATCTGTATGATTTTAGATGAAGGCACTTATTTTTTATTGTCTTCTAATAAATTAGTGTTTTTATTATAATACACTTCAAGCTAGTTAAATAGTATACTTTCAGGATATTTAACGTAATCCCAGAGTAATCCTCTGTATTGTATAGTATTATCCCCACACCTTTATCGGGCTTCATTACTCATACTTTTCTATCATTAGTTAATTGTTTTAACAATTTGTTTTCTTCAGCAGTGAGACTGAAGTTTTTGCAAACTATCATTGCCCTGCGGTATCTGCCTGATTTCACTTTCACATGCTCGTTTGAAAGCTTGCAAAATAGGATTTAATGGCTGGTTGAAAGTATTTTTCTTCTTATAGGTCATAACCTGACAGGTAGGCTGTTCATTAGAAATGTTATCTAAAAAAAGGCCAAGTTTAATTTTCTTATAAAGAGTCTTAATTCAACCATCACATCAGCAAGATCAAACAAATTATGATTAGGGACAAATGTAAATCATTTTTCAAATGAGGAAAAGTAATGGGAACTAATTTTCAAAGAGGTAAACTTAAAAATGTGAAATCCATTCTTCAATACCAGTATTCCTTCACTGTGGTAATTAGTTTGACCTATATCACTCTTATTTAAATTCTCATCCTTTTCCCCTGTGCATTCCACTGTTAATAGGAAACAGAAGCTCTCCTTCTACCCGACTCCTCCTTTTGTGGAGAGAGCCAGTCATGATCCTGCTGCTGAGCTAACCTTTTTGAGTGGCGCAGGCGTAGTAACTCTAAAGTGTCATCCATATTTACATTATCATGATTTATATTACTCCCATCAGAAGGTGAACTTACATAGTCAACCACATTAAGAGGTTAAAAAGCACTGGGTGTTATATCTCCCTTTTTATTGTGTTTCCTCTTTTTCCTGTTACTTTTAGGGTAAAAATTCCTACATTCGTACTGTTTTAGATCTCTCATGATTTTTTTTAGTTTTCCAATTTGAACAAAATTACACTGCTGATCAACTTTCCAAAAGATCTCATATCTCTTGTTAACAGAAGTGAACAATAAATCATTTTTTTAATTTTGCTATTATATTCTTCTGTTTCATTTAAACATCCAGAAATTAAATGTTCATTATATCTAATTAGAGCCTTCATTAGCTCAAACCCGTGTCTATCAAACATCTCAATAAGTTCTTGATAAAAAGCTGAGCCTTCATCTACATTGTTGGAGAACTTATAACACTGTAACCCTTGTGGTACAATCTGTAATCTAAGAATTCCATAAGGTAACAGTTATCCAATTTAAGGCTCTTAAATTTTGTAAGTTTTTTAAATTTTTCTAACATTTGTTCCATAGTGAAATAATGGCGATTACTCATAGAACCACTAGTTACTTGAAAAATAAAAGGTTGTTTGACCCAGTCTCCAAAATTTAAATTCTAATAAACTACTGAGTCTATTTTGAGTATTAATACAGTCATTGCCAGCCTGCAAATCATGATGTTGAATTTCCCTAAGTGAACTAATACAGTTTTGAAATACAGGCATCATAGAGTTAGAAAACACAACAGTACCTTTTGTAAGTTAGGAAGCACCAGTTCCAGTATGCTGTGTATGAACAGATATATTTAAATCCTTAGATGCATTATTTGTACACTCACAATTTGCATGTTGTTCTTCTTGTTCTTCTTTCGGCTTTTCCCGGTTAGGGGTCACCACAGTGGAACTCCGGTCTGCTAATGATTGGCAGAAGATTTTTTATGGGTGCCAAGGTGCCAGCTCAACACCCAACCTTCAACAAAGGCACACCCATTCTATGCATGTCTTTCGAACGCCACTCGACCACGGGGAGGACATGCAGACTCCACACAGAAGGCACTCCAGCTGAGAATCGAACAGGAGAACCTCTTGCTGAGGCAACAACGCTACCACTGCACCATACTGTACTAAATTAGAACCATAGCTGCAAGTCACAGAAGAAACACTTTGCTGATCAACATCCAACAGCCCTTATCTATTACATTTAATCTAAAACATCCAAGGCCAACTTCAACAGAATTTACCACAAAATGTAGAAATCAATGTTTTCATACACACGTGCGGACACACAGATGAATCTATATTTATATAATGTCTATCTATATGTGTGTGTGTGTGTGTGTGTGTGTGTGTGTGTGTGTGTGTGTGTATAGGTGTATTACATTTAATCTAAAACACCCAAGGTCAACTGCAACAAAATCTACCATAAAAGGTCAAAAGCAATAGCAGTGTGACATATAATGTCAGTGGCACAACAGGTAGCACACATTCCTTGGTGTAGAAGACTGCAGGTTCTACTCCTACAGTAAGCAAGTCAATTGCTGACACTGTAGTGCAGCATAATAACAATTATTACTTCTTTTATGTTTCAGATGAGGTGTTAACTGAGACCCCATCTGCTTGCGTAGGTGGTAGCTCAGGTGAATACAAAAGATCTGACTGCACCTATCAAAAAGAGTAGCGGTCCTTTATTTATGTATATAAAAATAACTCTTATTTATACTATATTTATATATTTGCAAATATTTGCAAATATTTACAACTGTGCAAATATATAGATTTACAAATATATTTACAAATATTCATAATTTCCTTTATAATCGTACTAAATTTTCATCCTCATTAGACCCCCACTCCTTTTTCATAATCACCATCTGATTTTATTTAATATTGTTGCTAAAATCCATTTACCATTAATCATAATTTAATTTATTCTTTCTTTCCATATAATCCACATGACATAAAATAACTTGTCTGTTCTTTTAATATATTCTTTACTTCTATTCTTATAATATCCACATTTAATCATATCCATGTTTATTTTATCCACTTTTTTATATCTTCGAAAAATATTCTTTACATAGTTTTCTCCACAACTTTTTTAATCTTTTACATTTCAAAAACACGTGTTCCATAGTTTCTTCTTCTTGACAGTGGAAACATATTCTATCACTTTCCTTTTTATATGGCATTTTTTCTTTTACTGATACCAGTCTCAACAAAAAATCTTGACATTCTACTTTCTGATTACACCATTTGCTTCTTATCTTTATAGCTTTAAAATTTTGATCTGTTAGATTTTCTCATGGTTTTACATAGTAATGTTTTATCATTAAATTCTTACAACATACTTTCCTTTCTTTTTCTGTATGATCAGTTTTTTATTTTCCACAAAAATGTTTTTCTTCATAACATTTTGTTTCTTCACATATGCATTCTTTTTTCTCTTTCACTCTTTTTTACCATGCCTCGAAATTAATCATACTTCTATTTATTCAGTTTTACTACTAATCTTTCATCTTTTTTATTTATCCACTTTAGCATTTTGTACAAATTTAATGAAGTAGCATATACCACTTGGTTAGTTAACACAAAACCTCTTTTCTCTTTACTTACATTCAAAACTCCTCTTTTTACTGGGTTTAATCTAGAACTCCAAATAATGAAAAACATATATATTTATATGGGTCTACTTCTGTTCAACCCCCCCACACCCCCACTACATATATATATACTAATTCTGAGATCACACTACAGTAGGGAAAGGGGTATATTTCCTTATCTCCACTCTACCGTGCTTCGGTGGTGCAGTGTCTGTTGTTTTTTTTATGTACGGTTCAGTCAACCAGTGTTCGCAAAAGTGCACTTTCACTGAAATGGGTCGAAAAATGTATTTTCATTGAACAGAAGTAGACCCATATATATATATATATATATATATATATATATATATATATATATATATATATATATATATAGACACACACAAATTATTTTCCATAATATTCTCCATTTTAGTGTCAAATCTCTTTTGTATTATTTTCATAAAGATCTTATAATAATCATTATTCAATAATATCAGTCTCCATTTTTTTAATTGTCTTTTAAGTTTTTTATTTTTACTTTCCATGTTTTTTTTCACTACCTTCTTTGTTTCTTTAAACATTTCTTGTACATATTGTATTACACTATGCATAATCTTTTCTTGAGTTCTTTCTATTTCTCCTTTTACATTTTTTTATTTCTCTCATTACACTAACATTTCCTTTACTAATCTGCTTAAGTAACCTGATACCTCTCTTTTTCCATGTAAAAAATATCTTTGCTTACAGAACAATTACTTTTTTCTTGATTTCTTTCATATACTTTCTGTCACTATGCTCTAAATCTTCCAATGCCTTGTTATATGTTCTTTTATATTTTTCTTTATTTACTTTTCTCACATCATATTGCCACTGTAAAAAATGTTTTTTATATTTTTCCTGAAATATCATCTATCCATCAGGCCAGTTTTTATAAAATGTTCTCATAGTAATATGATCCTTCCATAACTGTATTACTAATCGCTTTCCTTCTTCATTCCATGCTTTCTCATGTATCCTTTTTATTTCTTTGTTTATTTTTATATATTCTTTGTTTTCCTTTATCTCTAGCTGTACTGTAAGATGATCAGAAAATCCTTTTTCAACTACTTCCCCTTTTCTTAGAACTAAACCTTTTGATACTATAAAATAACATATTTCAGTTCTATACATACCCCTTTTGTAAGTCCGTGAATTTTTGTCCCAAAGTTTTAACTTAACCACATCTGACATTTTTCTTGTATCATTTCCTTTCTTTTTACGTTTGCCTCTTAAATCACAATTAATGTCTCCTGTTATAATATTTATATTTACCATTACATGGTCTAAAAACTGAGGAAATAAGCTTTCCCTTTCTTTACAATTAGTATAAGCATATAATGTTATCATTCTTTATACTTGTTCCTTCCATTTTAAATCTACAAAGGTTAATGTACTCATTTTTGCTAATGTTACATCTAATTTTTACTGCATTTCTACAGAATGCGGCCATTCCAGAACAACTTTCATTTCCCAAATTCCAGATTATCTTTCCTCCCCATAGTTTTTCTGTTTGTAATCTTTCTTCATTTGTTAAAAATGTTGTGTCTTCTAATATAATTACATCTACATCACATATATTACATCATTCCAAAAATCCCTACTCTTCCTGCTATACTGTTAATACTTATCACATTTACAGAAAGCATTGTAAAATTGTCACTTTCACTTTTCTTTAGATTCATGGTTTCATAAGTTCATAGCCAAGTACTAGGCTAGATCTTAATATGCTATTCTAAGCCTATCCGATTTCCCTGCCAAAGGTGAGAATGAAATGCTGTACCTTGTGTCTGTGAGTCAGCACCTTAAACATTATACAAACCCCCAATCATTAGCTGACTGTATTCTTTTTCATCCATTTCATTTATTTTTTTCCTTTTGTACTTATCCCTTTAAATTTTCTTTTTCTGTATTTTACCCTTTTACCAATAGCATTTTTTTCTTCTACTACCTCTTCCTCATCATTTATTTCAGAACCCTCTTCTATCTCCTCTTTATTATTTTTTCTCATCTAAATTTTGTCTCTTTCTACTACTTCTACAATGTATTCTATTTGTTTATTTTCTTCACTTTCTTTTTCTTTTTCCTTACTTTTATTTTCATTTTTGTAATCCATCCATAAATGTCCAATTTTGTTACATTTATAACTTTTCAATTCATATTTTTTGCATCATGTCCCACTTCCCCATAAATATAACATTTTCTTTTATCACAGTTATCAAGAGTCCTTTTCCACAAAGAAAAAAAAACATGTTTTGAGCTGTCCCCAGTAATTTAAGGCACCCCCTACTCCTCTCCTCATTTATAATGCTTGGTGTATATGTATAATTTTTTCTCTTTCAATTTTTAATACAATACTACAATCTCATCTACCAGTCCATATACCCCTTTTATTATAAATGTTTGCAGTGTCCAGTACTTCTTTACATAAAGTTTTCAAATGTCCTTTCAATGTCTCTTTGTACCTCTGTTCGAAATTGTACAGGAATTTTCTTTTTTTTTGTTTCCTTGTTAAATGCTTTTATCACACAAAAAATCCATGGGTTACAGTCTTTCTTTCTTTCATATTCTCGAAGAAAACTTTAACAGTCTCAAATATAATGTCTCAAAATGTCTCTGTTAATAAGAATACATGCTCTTACCTGATGCTATTAAATTGTTCCACACTTCATACCATCCATTTCTTTGTCTTCTTTACTTTGAATCTTTACCACATACTTCTGTTTTTCATTTTTTCTGCTACTCCCCTTTTGCCTTCTTTTAATTTTTCTGCATATTTTTTTCTTTTCCATCTCACCATTATTCTTCCTCCTTTTGTATTTTCTCCATAATGTCTCCCAGGAAAACATTTCCTTCATTTTCTGGCTCCATTTCTTTAAGTAAATCATCCTGCAACCCTCCCAACTGGGGGGTTATAATTATATACCCATCATTTGCCAATTCATCTTGATCAAAGAGATTTCTTTGAAACATCTCCTCAAATCTTGCACACATTTTCCGGTCCCAATATTTGTCTTCTCATTCATTTCTCTCACCACTCCATTATCTCTACCCATCTGCCTCCCTGTTTCTCCAGGCTGCCTCTCTACCTAGAATGGAAACAGGAAGTGCTCCTGCAAAATGGGCCCCACTCACAAAAATGACAAGTAGAGGAAGTTCCTAAATGCCCTGGCCACATTTCCCCTAATAGTATAAATACTACCACAGGTCTCCCCTGAAAAGAGGCTACTGGCCTAGTAGGACTATCCTGGTTAACAAAGGATAATAAAAATAAAATAAATAAATAACTAAAGCTGACAAAGTTGTATGCATATACCAAGAAACAGCCTCAGCACATGTAAAATTTAACAGCCACAGCACATGTAAAATTTACCTTTGAAAAAACAAATAAAAACATTTTATGCAGGGGTAAGCACACCCCCCTGCTAATTAAGTCCATGACTGCACAAACACAGGGTAAAGGTAAATTTCCCAACCCCTACAGTTGCGTGATCTTGCATACCTGTTGATGTGGTTGATTAACCGACAGTCAACCTAACAAACAATTGACCTATTCAGTAGCACCCCACATATATGCGTGCGTACATTCACACACACACACGCGCACACACACACACACACACACACACACACACACACACACACACACACACACACACATATGATGATATATACATTCCTTACCAAAAGTGCAAAACTGTAATTGTGGGGCCTGTAGATATGAAAAATAAAATGTGATTGGCAAAGAAGTGCAGCAAATTTCAAAGCTCACTGGAATTCTATTAAAATATTTTTGCCCCAGTGTAGTGTCTGAATCTCTTACTGTATACAGTCAGATGCCAGGAACTGGGAAATCTTTTCTTTTAAAGGGAGAAGAAGTACAAAGAAAGTAAATCCAGTCCAGAAAATGATAACTATAAAGGAGAACATATACCTCTGTATCTAGGGGTTGGGGCTGCAAATAATAAGCCAACATCACAGGTATGATAAATGCAATGAAGGGGGACATTTATATACAAATTTCCCACTGCAGAGGAGCCCATAGACTGCAATGTAAACAGACTTGATGGATGTGCTCATATTGATGTAGTTAATGCAAATCTCTACTCTAGCACTCATCTGCATAGCTGTAGTAGAACTGCGAGTTTTGATTCACAAGGAGGTCTCCAAACAGCTCCTTCTTGAAAGCTTGCCCATCAGCTCACTTAACTGGCTTGAATAAACCTTTTAAAAACTTTAAAAACTTCTACAAGGCATCTTATTTCTCCTGCTGGGAGAGAATTAGAAGCATTCTCTTAGATCTAGGAGCTATGGTGATATCTTCCAGGACTGACATTGGTATACTTTTACATTTGTCATGTTACCCTGCTGATCACAGGTTGGATACCAGACCTAGCTCAAGCACTGTGGATTATTTGTTTCACATTCTGAATCATATCATTCTGACTACAAACTGAGTCTACAGTGTAGAAATAAAAAAGATGCACGTATTTTATCTGTAACCATAGAAATATCATGAATGATCTTCACAATTAAGAAAAAAATCAGCTCTTTTTTCTTTCCTAAAGAGTCTTAACTGATGTCTTATGTATCTGCACCCATTTAGCCTATATGTTTCATAAGGCAGAAGCCAGATATTCCTAGGTGAGGCAAGAGTCCTACAGCTCATTCATTCCTGCCCTAGAAGTCCTATTGACTGTTCCTCCAGTGGTGAGAGACAGGGGATAGGGAGCAAGCCAATTTCCCGGTTCTGCAGTGCAGCTTACTGTTTCCCCAGGCAGAGTATCTTCTCTCCCATTTGCTGGCTTGCTAAGCACTGCTGCATGCTACCTTCTGAGGGGAACACGCACTCACATGTAGAATTCCCATGGCTTGTGCATCTGTACAATAGCATTGTGTGCTCCCTATTCCATGGGTGTAATGCCTAGAGTTTCTACTAGGTATCACCCACCTCCTTCTCATCAGAATTGGTGAGCCAGTAAAGGCTGTCCACTCCCATCCTCCAATGCCATCTCCTACAGGTATATAAGCTAGTAGTTGAATTCAGGTCAGGGCTTTATACCTTATGGAGTTGGCTGGGAAATCAGTTTTGGAGCTTCTTCACCAGTTTATAATTACTTTTTCTTACTGGGTTCTGAATCTGTTTCATTAATCCCTTCATCTTTTAGAAGGGCAGGCTCACACATTACCTCCATCCTTCTATGGCATCCTTCCCTCCATCCTTCTATGGCATCCTTCCCTCCTGCTTAAGTTTCACTTCTACTGGGAATTGCATCAATTCCCTCTCCTTATAGTCACTTAAAGTTTGTACTTCCCAAATTACTGTTGGAAGGTTCAGATCCTTCATTATTACAATTCCATGCTAATCTCCTAATTTTGTTTATATCTTTCATTATCCTTTCTCCATACATCTGGTGATTGTATACCTTGCCATCCACCAGAACATTCTAGTCTAAGGACTAAAATTTAATTTTTTTCAGTCTTTCCCTCTGTTCCTCTGTTCCTCTTATCATTCCTTATTGTTTCTACCATGTTTCATATCCATATAGAAAGCATGTGCTCCCCAGTCCTTATTATTCATTGACACTGCCATTCTTGTAAAGCCTGTCTTTGGGTAATACTATTCCTCTTCATCATCCTTGTGTCCCATGTTTCTGTTACATCTGATGCACATTTCACCTTTCACCTCATCTTGCACTACTGTGGGAGCTGATGCACTTTCACCCCATCATGCACAACTCTGGGAGCTGATTCACTTTCGACTCAACTTGCACTACTCTGGGAGCTGATGCACTTTCACCCCATCTTGCACGACTCTGGAAGCTGATGCACTTTCACCTCATCTTGCACTACTCTGAGAGCTGATGCACTTTCACTTCGCCTTGCACTACTATGTGAGCTGATGCATCTTTGCCTCATCTTGCACAAGTTAGAGCTTATGTCCATCTGATACTGCATTACTCTGAGGAGCCTATGCATCTTCACTACATACTACAATACTCTGGGTTGCTACTGTTCCTTCATCTCATACTACATTACTCTGGGGAGCTGATGTCCCTTCAACTCATCCTGCATTACTCTGGGGAGCTAATGTTCCTTCACCTCATCATGTATTACTTTGGGGAGCTAATGTCCTTTTTCCCATACTGCACTATTTTGGGGAGCTAATGTTTCTTCATCTTATACTGTATCACTCTGGGGAGCTAATGTTCCTTTTTCTCATTCTGCAATACTCTGGGGAGCCAGTGAACCTTCATCTCCTCTTGCACTTCTGTTGGGAGCTGATGCACCGTCACCTCCTCATGCATTACTCTGGGGAGCTGATGTACCTTCACCTCCTTGTGCATTACTCTGGGGAGGTAATGTTCCTTTATCTTATACTGCATTACTCTGGGGAGCTCAATGCACCTTCACCTCATACTGCACTAATTTGGGGAGCAAATGAATCTTCACCTTCACATCCATTACTCTGAGGAGCCAATGATTCTTCATCTCACACTGCACTATTCTGGGGAGCTAATATTCCTTTACCTCATACTGCACTACTCTAGGGAGTTGACGCTCACCTCATCTGGCACTTTGCTGGAGAGTTGGTGCACCTTTGCTTTGTCATGCGTTACTCATGGGGGGGGGGGGCCTTGTCCTAACATCACTTTGTTTTTTTGATTGTTTGACATCCTTTTTTATCACATACTGGCATTATAGATACTCTTCAGTATAACTCACACCAACAAAAGTCACTTTCTCAGTTTGCCGGTGCACATAATATAATAAAAAGATGTTGATAAATTGAAAAATACAAAAACAAAATCAGCCTGTTTTTGAGTGTGAAAGACCCTTGCAACTAACTCTGACCTAAATATAGAAAATGTTTGAATTCACTCTGCATGATGGAGAGTTAAATCCCCATCTCAACAATCTCAATTTAAAATACTCTCTCTAACATGAGCAATAGCTTTTTCTTATGTTGCCAATTTCAGCAAACCCAGTGTCGTCAAAGTAGTCAGCAGTAACTAGAAACTACTACCCACCCTTTCACTTACCTCTGCCTTCCTGCATTGAATAGTTCTGAGTATATTGCAGCATTACAGTAACACTATTGTAAGCAGATAGCCTTTAATTATACATATATATGCATGTGTGTATATGTATTTAACTTAATTGACTTTTTGTATTTTAAAACATTATTTAAAATAAAATACACATACAAATATTTTCATAAATATATGAGAAGCTCCTTTCTCCCTGAAAAAAACATAATTTATTACTGTATAAAGAAGTCCATAAAATTA
This sequence comes from Protopterus annectens, assembly GCF_019279795.1. NCBI lineage: Eukaryota > Metazoa > Chordata > Ceratodontiformes > Protopteridae > Protopterus > Protopterus annectens. The sequence continues at coordinate 937,793,260 of NC_056743.1, forward strand.
ATACCCAACTACTGACAAGCACACATGAAAGTATCTTTGCTTATGTGATATGTAAAACAAATCATATTAAAGGCTAGTATTTGGAAACTGCTACCATCACTGGGACTGAACAGGCTGGCAAATGTCACTAAACATCATGGTTCATATTTTTAGTGACAAGAAGGACTAATTAGGTCTACAGTGCTGAAGGTCAGAGGGGTTACTGACTTAATCAGTCACAGTCAAGCTATATTCTGAATATTTTATAAAGGAGTGCTAAATTCTGAATTCATATTTGATTTTATAACTTGGTCATGCCTTTATGTACATATACTCTAGTCATAAATTATATCATGAGACATTAAATAATGTAAAGTTATAAATAAATTAATAAAGTATGATTACACTGTATCATTTGCCTGTTGCCTTAAAAAATAATGTCAAATACCATTAAATTGGTATTGCTTTTTAGTCAAAATTTGACTTTGGTGATTATGTGCCAACATATTGACGCATGTATAATATTCATTAAGTAAAATAATCTGTCACTGAACAGGACTCCAGATAAAAAGAGTGACAAAACTTTTATTACCTCATTTTAAGAAGCAATTTTCAGAAATATTTTAGTTGACAACAATACTGATTCAGTACTCACAAACAATACACAGCTGTTTTTAAATGTATGCATAAATTCAAGAGGTTTTTCTTCCAGATTTACCCACCTACAAACGTTTATTTTCTTATTCCTCTTTCTAAAACACATTAACAAATTATATGTGGCTGCTATCCCATTTTGGCACACTGCTGACACAGAATAAATTCTTATCTTGGAAAGTAATTTATTCCACCAAGAAATTTGTATGCAGCTAAATCTGAATTTACTCACCTGCTTTTCAAAATGCAGTGTACACATGCCTGACAATTTTAGCTGAAGCTATATGAAAAGGAACCTGTTTAACTTAACGGCTAGCCAATGATGATAGTACTAGAAAGTGTTTAAAATGTAAATAAAAATTCTACATTTTATTTTTGTTTCTTTATTTACAGATATTGTTTTAAATTTCCGTACAACATATGTCAGCAAATCTGGACAAGTGATCTACAACCCTCACTCAATAGCTGTCCATTATGCAACAACTTGGTTCTTTCTTGACCTAATTGCTGCTTTGCCATTTGACCTTTTGAATGCCTTTAAAGTCAATGTAGTAAGTATTTTGTTTTTAATTTCTAGCGTTTTTTATTTGTGTGTTCAGTAAAATGAAGTATAAACTTTCAAGAAACTTCACATTCAGAAAAGTTGCATAAAACTCTAATCTAAATTTCAAACTATATCTTTAAAAAGGGTAAGTATCTTTTTTTTTGTGATTAAAGACTTGTTTTAAAGTTAGCCATCTTATAAAAGGAGGGTTTATGTTTCATTCTGCCCTATACCAGACACCCAAACAGGAACAGACACTGTTCATTGTAGATGTAGGCAAGATAACAGCAATTTAATACATCAGAATATAACTGACTTTACAGGGTAAGCCTGAACTTCATTTGATTAAGCAAGTCTCATCTTTATTTATTTATTTACTTACTTACTTACATACTGATGATTTTTTTGTTTTGTTTTGCTATTTGGCTGAGTGCAGATAATCTTTTTTTTTCCTCCCATTTCCACCCTCACCCCATGATAATCTATCGATGTTCTAATCAGCCCATTAATTCTTCCTGATTCTAGGAACTGGAGGATTCCAGGAAGGAAGAAATGAAGGGACTGTGAAACTATAGTTATCATACAGCTGGAAGATAGAACATATTTTAAATGTTCCTAACAACCTCCCTCTCTTTGTTGTTCTTTTTTTTTTTGCCCCTACTGCTTGATGATCATCAGTACCCACCCAAGAAATTGGTCTATTCATTCCACATCACCTGTGTGACAGTCAACCAGGAGACACCATCATTTAGATAGCCATCAGGGGTAATCTAACTATTTTTATTATGCTCTACCATTCCGCTATCCATGCCCAGATCATGAGGGAAGGATATATGTCCTGAGCTGACCATGCTGAATGCCCCTCACTTCTGCAAGAGGCACTGCCCCTGTCCTTGAGTGCAGGTGGTGGCTTGGTTAGTCTTCACTGGAAAAGTCACATCACTTCTTGTCCTGAGTGCCCACACCCAATCCTCCCCTTGGAAGAGACACGAGGACCTTTACTCCTGTCTGTCCCTGCCTGGTGTCTCTTGTGCTGGGGCTACTAGTTGAACTCAGGTCACCTGGATTACAGTCAAGGCTCCAACCTCTGCAACATGCAAACAAGCTACACTCCCTCTGCTGACCGTCTTGGGTAGAAACCTGAAGATTAGCTCAGCCTTAGCGTCCATTCACTTTCACATCTAACTACTCCTTACAGGATGGCTAGGACAGGTCCAGCAGACCTGGAAAAGGAGGAGAGAACCTGATGATAGCTGATGGTCAGCTGAGGTGAGGGGAAAAAGTAAGTATGTGAGAGGTTTTTGTGCATAAAAATGATCCCAAGAAAAAAAATTAATATCACAGTGTGAATAACCGCAAGCCAGACCTGAGGAATATGCCATGATATGGGGTTTTCATGTGTGTTTTCCCATTCATTGCCAAAGGTGGTAAGACCCTAAGACCCCAGCAATACAAAATATTAGCAGTTTTATCTGATACAGGTATGAACTGGCATTAACTTACTAATAACAATTAGAATGGTAATTACTAGATGATTGTTTCTCACACTTGCCAAGTGGGCATTTTAAGAGCCATACCTAGTGAAGGAAAAGGAAATGGTAGGTCCTTGTAAGTGTGAATGCAGTTACTTTTCTTAGTTTAGTTTTATTTATTTTATTATAATTATTTTCACGCTTGCTAACTATAACATTTTAGTCACATATAGTGTCTGTGCTTTATAGTGATTTAATGCGTCACCTTGATACCTTCTGTGACGAAGTGAGGTATTGCCGGCTATGCCAGAAGAAATAGGGCAGTGGATGTGTAACATAAGCCAGCACAGCTAGCTGGAATTTTGTAAAGAATTATATGTCATCTGTATAGCAAACTGATTTGTACAGATACTTGTGTTAAAAATGTATTTGTAAAGCTGTTTGTGTTAAAAATGTACCAATAGTGTGCCCCGCTGGACAGAAGAAGAAATATACATGTATTATTGTATTGAAGACTCAGAGCACTCTGTTTTGTAACCTGACAGAGAAGGATCTCTCACCTACTTCATCTTGCCTTGCTCTAGTAAACCAGGGAATAATAATTCTTTAGATCAGTCAGAAAAACAAAGTGAAATTAATTAAGTATTGTTTTTTTCTGTAACTGTGTGAACCTGTCCACCTGTGTTATTTTTAATATTTCCTGTGACTGAAACTCTGGTGTTTATTGTAAATCGATATTTAGTATTTTCATGTTATTTTATTGCTTATTATTAAATATAGTTGAACTTTCATTGTGGCTGGTCCTTTAGAGAATATTTTAGCCTTTGAGGGTGTTTATGTTAATTCGGTGGCACTGATGCCACCCCTGAAAGCCTTGCTGTTTGGTCAAACTATCATTTGTATTAATATTAATTTCACTCAGTATAATTGGGTAACCTTGTAAGAGCCTTGGAACAGCTGTCTTTAGCATGTCTGGTGGTAGTTTAACTACCTTGTAGTCTGGGCAGAAAGTGGCATAGCTAGTAAATCTGTGCCAGCCTTTCCCAGACATGGTGTGTGTGTGTGTGTGTGTATATACCAGATTCATATCAAGAGTGGTGGAGAACTTGGCTTGGACACTCAGCTGAGGTCTCAACTCTATAGCTGCACTAGTGGGGGAGTCTTATTAGGGACCTAGAGGGAGACAGATAGAGAAACCCAGACCTTGGACTGAGTGTGTTCCCTGTGTGCTCTTAATGGAAACTGTGCTTGATGCATTGAGCTGCATCTGGAAACACTGGGTGTATCCATTTTTGTTCCAAGTGAAGGTCCCTCTCAGTGTCAGTGGGGACATCACACCTTCCTACCCTGTTGGAGAATTTTTATTCTCCAATAAGGTATCATTGACTGTTCTGCTCATTTTGTAACATACATTAGTAACTGCAGTCTTTGGAATGAACTAGAATAAATTAGTTGGCTTCTTCGTAGTTTAATGCAATCATCTGTAATAAGAGAACCAAAAATATTTGGAGGGTAATATATGAGGTCATTGTCCTCGTGCAAAGTGTTCCATGTTGAGAAATGGGAGTGAGTCCATTTTTTTTAAATTCTAAATCAGTGTGAATATGATTATTAAGGTTAATCAGGCAAAAACAGGTGCAGGGCATGAAGCTGAAGCTGTTCAAAGTACAGAAATGATGGAAAGTTTACAAGCAGACAAACAGGCTGTCCTTAAAAGAACAGCTTATGAGATTTTATAAGCTCTTCCCTAAAAGGACATAGCATTTGAGACCAAAGGGTCCTGATATGAAAACAGAGAGATATGGAAAAAATGATAATGGGAAGGATGGAGAAGAATAAATGTTGCTGAAAGTGGAAGATGATTAAATGAAGAACTTGTGTATCTTCCACCATCTCCTGTTTTGTTATTTTTGCTATGAAGAGTCCTAGACACATGCAGGTAGATAGCTTAAATTGTACTACTGGTGAATTAAGGCTGTAGTCTCATTTTAAAATATCTAAATTCCTTAGATGTGTGACATAGTGGTGCATATGCACTTTTTTATAACAGATGAAAATGTATTAAAGGAAAAAAATGACATGGAAATTAACCAAAACGTTGGCTGTGTAACATAAAGAGATGAAGACTTGACTTCTCCCAAGTTTGATTAGTGGTCTGCATGCTGGAGAAACAGGGAAGGGTAGGGATGAATGAATGTGAGAGGTTGATGACATTTCATCCATCCTTGGTGGGAGTATTGGCCTAGCTCTATTACAGGAGTTCCCTTTCTGGTGGGAAGTATAAACATACACTGTGTGCCCACAGGGTCTTGGGATTGAGAGCTCTCTGAATGTGTACTCTGCATTCTAGCCCAGCATCACTGACATGCATAACTACTAACCCACTCTAGGCTGAGCACAACAGTGTCTTGCATTGCTCCAACTGCCCACAAGGAGAGTGCATAGGAGCACTGCAAAAATGTCCTAGCCCTTAGAAGTTTGGCACCATGTCCTTAGCTCTTATCTTCCTTCCTGACATACTTCAGTATTGGTAGGAAAGGAATGAGTGGGCCCACAGAGGAAGATACTTGATGACGATGAGGGAAGCAAAGAAAAAATAAATAATTAAAAGAAAATTGACTGAGTCAGTAGTGACCTGGGCACTTCGGTTGACAATGAACTAGCTTTTGATCATGTGTCCACTGTCATTTGGAAATCCTTATATCTAATCAGACTGATCACTAGTAGTATATCCTTGAGACCTAAGGTAGTTACCATCCCTCTGTCCTCCTCTGTCTCCAGGCCCATTATAGAATATAATGTCCTGTTTGGTATTTACTCGTCTAAGCATATGGCTCACCATGAGAGCCTGCAGCCTTTCCTTATAAGACAATTAAGGGAACGTCTGCCTTAAGCTACGCACTGACTGCCTTAAAGCACTATATCTCTTTTCTGTTTCCTACAGACTCTTGAGAGGTGACCTCTGTCTATCTTACAGAGCCTCAAAGGACCCAGTCCTATATGACATTCTTCACATCCGCATAACAATTAACACCCAAAACACTTGTTCAAGAGAGCTAAGTGTCCACAAGAACATAAACAGAGCCTGCTGGCAAAATAGATATCTCTCTCAGAGAATCCCTCTTGTATGGAATACAGCCCGCTCTTGAATGTAAAGCAAAATAGCTATCTGATCCTCTTTAAACATAACCTAGATGAATGGATGGGCAATCATGAGTATACCCCAGGTCTGTAAGTCTGTCAAGTAATCATTGAAATTTTTAAAAATAAGTATTAATTATTCATATCTGAGTATTCAAGAGATGGGCTCTATGGCTAGGCTTCAAGTGATCAACTGCATCAGTAGCCTAGGATTAACTTATGAACTAAAAGGAGTCGCAAAATGACAGCTCCAATAATATATACTTAGGAAGGAATGGAAATACAAAGATTGGTGGAGGTGGAAGTTATATTAAGATACAGAAAAAGATCCAGAATTAGGGAGAGTGCAGCAGCATCACTGATCAAGTTTGCATGTTTCAGTATTCACTAGATATGAATTTTAGGCAAGTGTAAAATAAAATGATGATGATGGAATTTTATACCAGTAGGAAAAGAAAAAAAATTAAAGGAATGATCCAGAAATGATTAACAACATCTAAAGACCACCTACCATACTGAGAGTTGTCATACGAATTACCTAAATGGGGGCTGATGTAGTTGAATAACAGCCAGAAATTAAAGTATGAGAGAAGAGTACTGGCCAGAAGAGGACATGTTTTTAAAAAAGAAAGCAAGGGGACCAGGACCTTGACTGGAAAATTTATTTTTATTTGCATTCCCCTTCCCTGCAGGACCATGCCTGATGGCTCTTCTATCTGCACCTAAATGGACCACTCATTCTATGGTCATGGGAGCCAGGGATTCCCAGGCAAAGCAAGAACCCTATGGCCCATTCTCTTATAGTATGGAGTGGGACAGCTTTGCTGTTCCTGTAGGATGGCCTACTCTCTCTCTCAGCAGAGCACCCCTCCTCACTGCAGTGGTTCTGAGCTCTGCTATAACTGCCATCCAAAGGATAACATGTCTCCATACAGTGAATTTCCCTCTGCTCACGGTGCAACTTGCACATAGAGACATTGGCTTGATAGACTAGTGCTCCTTCAAGGTCTCTCCAATGTGGTGAGTCAGAACCTCCTCTCTACCCCCAGGATGGTCAAGCTGGCAGCAGTCACTCACCCCCCCCCCGCCTTAACTCTTGCCAGAACACCTTCTAGATGAAAAACTGGAAAAATATTGCAGCTAATTAAGAAGAGTTAGGAAGGAGTCAGAGATTAAAAGATGATAAAATTCATTGCGGAATGCATAGCCGAAAATGAACAAGGAGGAGACAGAGATCAAAATATGATAAGATTCATAGCAGAATATGTAGCTGAAAATAATGTACAACACAGAGCACTGTGATAGATTGGTCTTTATACCTTATAAAGTTGAATAAGCTGCCAACAGGCCTACAAATATATAACAATTCACAGACAGAAGCAGATTTTGTATGCATGACAGGGAAGAGGCATAAGGAAAAATTCCACAAAATGTTGAACTTGCTTAATGGGAAAGATATGTAAAGTTGGACATAGTTGGCATAAGGGCTAAAGTCCTTGCCTCCAAAGCACAAGGTACAGGGCACAATCACGACCTCTTGACAATGCCTGTGTGCAATTTGTGTGCTTTTCCCATGGGGATTCTCCCACCTCCCAAAAATGTGCTGTGTGTTACCACATCAAACTCACCTAAAAATTGAATGGAGTTATTGGCAGCAGTACAGATTCTAGGCAATGCCTATCAGGGAAGAATTGTATAAACCAACATCTTTAGGCATCAGCTGTTATGCACAGGATCCTCTAGATAGGAGAGCATAGATCATAGGCTGCATGCTGTATAAGGGCTAGCCACACAATGTAAAATTTGGCTCTAGGTGATTTGGCCACATTAAATGCTGTTTCCAAAAATGAGCATGTATATTAGCTGTGGTAAGTGGGTTAAAGACTTTGCCTACTCTGACCTACAACAAAGACCCATACTAATGGTGGGAAGGGTCTGTCTGTCTCTATTGGCCACTGTGTGCCTGCTATAAATCCTGGCAGCTCTGGGTCCATAAGCTACTGGCCAGACAGTGTGTAGTTGCCCAGTTTAAGTTACCTGGGGTAGCACTGCTGAGTGAAAACTGAATGTAAAACCAATTAACCTGCCAGCCATGACTTAAAGATTGCTTCACTGAATATAGGCTCATTGAAAGGGTGTAGCTTAGAAGAGGAAGACATGATGGTAAGGATGGGGAATGGACATCCTGTGCATCCAGTAGGCAAGGTGAAAGGACAGTGTAGCAAAGCCACTTGGGTAGGGATCCAGAGTCTACTAGTCATGGGGAGAACAGACTAGAAATGGTGTGGGAATTGTGATGAGGTGAAGGTCTTCATAAAACAGTGAGGAATGCCACTAACATTAGTGATAGACTCATGGCAATCAGACTCCAGTGTAAATATAGGGAAGTATTCATAATCTCAGCCTATGACCCCAGCAGGGTTGTGATGGTGTGGAAAAATTAGACTCTACTTAGATAAAGTGGGCTGACATAAGTTGGTGTTGATAAAGAGGACCTAGATACTCATATCAGAACATACAGAACAGGATATGCAAACTACCTAGGTCCACATGGGTGGGGAATAAAGAAGGAGAGGCCATTCTAGAATTCTGTCTGGCAAATGGCTTGGTGGTGGCCAACACATGGTTCAGCAAGAGATACAGTTACACAGTTATATACAAGAGTGGCCAACATGCAATTCAAGTAGGCTTTTTCCTAATAAGGAAATGGCAGTGGGATAAAATTAGAGATTGCAAAGTGGTGGGCCACAGCATAAACCATTGATGGCCACTATTAACTGCAACTGGTGGTCAGAGAAGTATCTATAGCCAGCAGAGATTAGGCTGAAGACACAGAATGTGACTGGACAGAAAGCACAGGATTTCAAGGAAATACTCAGGAAGATGAGGAAATAGGTGGTGTCAAAGACGAAAGCAGTGTATCAATAACGCATGCGTGAAGACTGTAGAACAGATATGCAGGCAAACCATTAATGGAAATAATATAGATAAAGGAAAGTTGGTGATGAAATGCATAATTCCAAAAAGTTATCAAAAGAAAAAAGGAGTGCAGAATAATGTGGGAGACAAAAAAGATGGACCGGGCTAAGAGGGAATACTGGTTGGCTAGCAAACAGGCTAAGAGAGCAGTCAGGATAGCAAATAAGCCATCTAATGCATTCTACCAGCTTCTGAAAAGTGACTCGGAAGATGGCACAAAGAAACTCCATTAAGTTACATAGCAGAGACAGAAAGACAGATAGTCATCAGACACCGTTCTTAAAGGATACCAGCAACAACCTACTCAGCAGTCCACAGAACATCAAAAGCAGATGGAAGAAGTACTTCCATCAGCTTCTGAATGAAAAAACTCACAGAAGCTGTACTACCCTATACATACCTTATGATGAGAGGAAGTAGACCCTACCCTAAAAGAAGAAGTGAGAACAACACTAAGGAAAATAAATTCAGGGAAAGCAACAGGCTCTGACGAAGTTATGCCAGATATAGGTTCATACTAGGCTATCTGCCCAAGGGCATTTATAAGCCTAGCCCATAGTTATTTGGCTTTCGCCACCCCTTTAGTTTGAATAAAACTATGCCTATTATTTTGCTGTGCCTCTGTCAAGCAGTGACACTGAAGTAATCCCTGGGGTATATCTGCGATCCCTCATCCATTGGTCAAGATTCCTCTTGAACAAGGCCAGCGAGGTGCTCTGCCTCACATGTACTGGGATTTTGTTCCACAGCATAGGGAGTCTCTGGGTGATGAATCTGTCCCTCCAGCATGTTCTATTAATAACCGTGTCAAGGTTTAAGTCTCCCGCCCTTGTGGTTCTGAGGGATCTAGATTTTTTGAGGTGAAGCATATTCATCAAATCAGGGTTTGACATGGCCTTATATGTCAGGCACAGGTCACCTCTGAGCAAGCGGTATGAGACTGAATAGAGCTGGAGTTCTTTCAGTCGGGCAGCATAAGACATATTTTTGAGACCCTTTATCCTTTTGGTGAGGAACTTTTGGGGCCTTTCCAGCTGCTGCAGGTGTCGGGTCAGATACATTCCGAATGGGGCATTGTACTCAATCATAGGTCTAATGAGTGATGAGTACAGGGGAATGATGACCTCCCTTGATCTAGATGTGAATCCCTTCATGATCAGGTGGGCAATGTAGAAGGTTTTCCTAACTACTTTAGCAACATGAGTGTCAAACGAAAGGCTACTGTCAACCTGGGTCCCCAGATCCCTGATGACTTCTTCTGTGCTCAGTGGATTGCCACCTATATGGTAGCTAGGGGTAACCTTGTTTTTCCCGAAGGGTATGACTATGCATTTCTTGGCATTTAACTTTAGGCCATGGCTCTGGCACCAGTTATCCGTTTCTGTGAGGCCCTTCTGAAGGATATCTGTGTCAGATGTGTTTTCGACTATGGCCCAGTTTGCAGTCATCTGCAAACTTTGTCAGCCATAACCCTCCTGTGTTTGCTTGTACTTCAGAAAAGTAGATGCCGAACAAGAGTGGACCCAGGACTGAGCCCTGTGGGACACCACTTGTGACAGGCTTTGAGTCTGACATGGCTCCAGCAACTCTGACCCTGTGGGTTCTGTCACTTAGCCAGTTTGCAACCCATCTTGTGATGTATGGGTTTACATTCAAGCTGATGAGTTTTTCGATGATACCTGAGTGGGGTATTGTGTCGAAGGCCTTTGCCAGGTCAAGGTAGGCTGTATGGACTGCCTTTCCTCATCAATGGCCTTGGTGACTGTCTCGAAAAAGTCAACCAAGTTTAAAAGGCATGATCTGCCTTTGACAAAGCCGAACTGGGTTGGATCCAAAGTCTGCAAGTTCCCTATGTCTTTATTTATGAGTTCCATTATGATCCTCTCCATGGCTTTGCAGATAAGGCTTGTCAAGCTAATGGGACGGTAATTTCCAGGGTCAGTGGAGGCACCGCCCTTGTGAAGTGGGACCACAGTCGCCGTGCGCCACTCCTTGGGTACGTATCCTGAGGTGAGGCTAAGATTAAACAGCTGTCCTAACTGCGGGTTTAATTCCTCATTGAGTTCATGGAGCACACAGCCGGGGACACCATCCGGTCCCATGGATGCTGTGTTTTTTGCTTTGGAGAGCGCAGTTCTCACCTGGGCGTTGGAGATGTTTGGGGGGCCAGAAAATGAAGGAGACATTTCCTCTGGGTATATTATGGAGAAAATACAAAGAGGATGCAGAGACAATCCTGAAGAATAGTGGTGAGATGGGAAAGAAAACATATGCAGTGAAAGTAAAAGAAGGCAAAAAGGAAGTATCAGAAAATAAAAAGACAAATGAAAATTAAAACTGTACTATGTGGTAAGGACTCAAAGTAAAGAAAACAAAGAAATGGACAGGCATGAACTTAGGGACAATTTAATAGCTCCTTTGGGTATAAAAGCACATGAGGTAAGAACATTTATTCTTATTAACAAGGAGACATTTTGTGATATTATATTTTGAGACTGTTTTTTCAATGGAAAAGTTTATTGGTAAATATGAAAAAAAGAAAGGCTGTAACCCATGTAATCTTTGTGATAAAAGCATTTAACAGGGAAACAAAAAGAAAATGAATGTATAATTTTGAACAAAGGTGGAAAGAGACTTTGAAAGAACATTTGAAAACTTTATGTAAAGAAGTAATGGGTTGTGTTAAAATAAAAACAGAAAAAATATACATTTACTAAGTAAAAAATAAAAAAAAGAAAAGAAATGGATGAAAATGAATATATACAGCTATTGGTTGGGGTTGGCATAATGGTTAATGTGTTTGACTCACAGACACAAGGTACAGTATTTGATCCTCACCTTTGGGAAGAATATTTGCTAGGATTAGAATGACTCATTAAGGCAGCTAGCCTAGTAATTAGCTTAGAACTATAGCTATGAACTGTCAATCTGAATTCCCAAGTCCCTTACCAAGGAATCTACTTTTAGGGGAGTGTTATCAATGTTGTAATTTGCAGGGCTAGTCATCTTCTCAAAGGATATAATTATGCATTTTTTTGCATTGAGTTTTAGGCCATGGTTATGCCACCAATTATTTGTCTGTGTCAGACTCTCCTGGAGGATATTTACATCTTTTGGGAGATTCAGTGATTGCACCCAGCTTGCAGTCATCAGCAAATGTGGTCATCCAAAGACCCCCTACATTTGCCTTGACTTCAGAGAAGTATATTCCAGATAGGAGAGGTCCCAGTACCAAGCCCTGTGGAACACCATTAGTAACAGTCCTCGTGGTGGAGGTGGATTCCCCACCCTAACTTAATGTGTTCTATCTGTGAGCAATTTGGCTATCAATCAGGTTCTTTTTTCATCTTACATTACTACTGAATTATCTCTCCACACTAAACTATTTTACACTGTTATCTTATACTGTTATTACTATTATATTTTCTAGTGCTTCTGTCTTAGCTCTGAATGTCTATGCAGTAGGGTATTTATAGCCCTTTCATATTTTAGTCAGTACTAGTGTCTTGTTGTTTTTCCCATCATGTCAGACAAGGCCATAGATTTCAACAAGTGCTCAGCTTGCAGCCACAAAATCCCACCACACGACCCTCACATTTTGTATGTCTACTGCCTGGAGTAGCACACCTGGATGCTGACTGTGAGGTGTGTGCCTCTTTTTGTGCAAGAGCTGTTCAGGGACATAGGGACAATTTAGTCCTAAAGGGTCTACTTTCTGCCCAAGCAGGAACTGTGGTTCCTTTTTCTTTTTCAGAGACTCCTTCTCTGGCTAAAAGAACTGAGAAATCCAAGCCATCTATGGAAAAGGAAAAAGGAGAAAGACAAACCCAGAAAAAGAGAGGAAGAGGGAAGTAGAAAAGTAAATGAACAAACCAGAAAGTGATCACTAGATTCTACAGAATCTTTAGGCCCATTGTCAAAAATGTCAAAGTGTTTGGATCCAGAAAACACTCAGAACTGTTCCCAGATGTCTACTTCCTGTTTTGCACTGGAACCAGTGAGTTCTAGGCTTCACTCTCCCTTCCTGTGGGAGAGGTGTTCATCCCAACCACCTTCAGTGGCTTGTTTTCATGGTCCTTTCACTTGACAGAGTCTTTTATAAGGGGACATCAACAGGATGATGGAAAGGTTCCTTTGGACACAGATTCAACTAAAGGGCCCTCCTAGTGCCATTCCTTTCAGGTGGCCAGGGTATGGGCCCATCTGCCCTTCCATTGGTTTCTCCTATTCCAGTCCAATCTTTGTATCTGAAGCCCACAGATCCGAGCCTTCCCAGAGTACCAACACTGGAGGTGTCATTCCTCTAGACTTCAACTCATATGGTATCCCTTACTCTCTCAACTGTGATTTCATCAAATTAGGACAAGTCACAGAGTTGATGCCTTAGAGCCAAGACTTGAGGGTGTGGGGTCAGCTCCAAAGTTTTCAAATCCATCTCTTACCCTCAGTGCCTTGGCTTTCAATAGCTCAGCTCCATTGCTAGCCTTGGAGGCAGGGCGGTTGGAGCAGAAGGATTGCAAATTCAGCATTCAAGGTATTTGAAAAGGTTATCTCCAGACTGAGAAAAGAGGTGTCTCTGCCCTGTTTGGTTCCATCCTGACCTCCATTGGATACTGCATCTGTATCCTGGTCATTTGGGAGAGTCAGCCTCCTTCAGCTTTGGGAGTGTGCACCATGCGAGTTCCCAGTCTTATTCTGACCTCTTCCCAGAAGATCAAACTAAAAAGGGTCCTAAGAAGCAGACTTGTAAAAGGAGACACAGACTCCCTTCTAGAGTCAGTCACTGAAGACACAGACTCTGATGAAGGTGAAGGGTCACTACAATTCCCTCTGGAAGACATCACCTTTGGTTACATTCTTGAATTGATGAAACAGTGAGGGGTGGTCCACTGATGTGCACTTTCCTGAGGTGTCTGTATTCATTAAGGTGTTTAGGACTGGCTGTTCTATTTCTTGGGTGGTACTGCCCACTGATGATCTTATAGACCTACTGGCACAACAGGCATGGAAGTAAATTGATGTGGTGGAGCCATTACATGAAGGCCAGGAAAGATTTTTGTTGCCACTAGGAATAGGACACACTGGAGCAAGGGTCCCCCAGTGGTTGCCATAGTTGTAGCAGCAACAAAGAAGGAACTCTGTGAGGAGACTACATTTGTCCATTACCCAACAAGGAGTCCAGGGCTATGGACAAATTCAGGAAATGGACATAAACTTCAGTGACCTTTGCACTTAGGGTGCTGAATTACCTTGCCCATATGACACTCTTTCAGAGGGACTTGATGAAGTTGCTGACCAAGTCCCTGTCAGATAACTTACCAACAGGCATCCTGAAATCAGTGTAGTCCCAGTTGTCTACCCTGTAGTCTATGTCCAGTTTATCCATGCATCTGCTCTACAGCACAGCTGATGGTGCAGCCAGAGGAGTGGGCATTGGCATCACAGTTTGCCGGAACACCTGGGTGTACTTATGTGGCTTTGTGGAAGACTTCAAGACATCTTTCATTAATGCCCCTTTCAGACCAAAGTTGAAAGAAATGCTCACCAGGAGTGAGCAGGAAGGCAAGAGCCTGTCTACCATTGGAATCCACTTGTTCTACCCTTCAAAAAACCTTTTCTAGGAAACAAAAAGGGTGGAAATGCTTGGAAATACCAAGGATTCAGCCAAGATGTTCCTGCAGACCCTCCCCCCAGAACAGAGGGGAGAGTAACTTTAACAGCTATCACCTTAGAGGCAGAGGCAGACCACAAAATCAAGGATCTCATGGTCCTTTCAATGAAAAACTCTGTCAGCATTACTGAAAGGTTGCCAGACTACCACACTCTGGAGGTAGTTGGGGGGGTTATCCCTGCACCTTCAAGCCTGGCAGGCTATCACACAAGATTCATGGGTGGTGAGAATAATCACAAGTGAGTACACTTTCTCCTTTGTTTACCCCTCATCAGAAGATGAGCAGGATTCCAGATGTACCATCCAGTCAAATATAATCCACAGCAGCAATAAAAATGCTACTAGAGAAAAGGGCCATCCAGCAGGTCCTCCTAGATCAATTATGATATGGAGTCTATTCCAGGTTCTTTTTTGTTCAGAAGAAAGCAGGGGACCGCAAGACAACCTTAGAGGTAAGCCACCTTAATCAGATTGTGAAAGACAAAATTCTGGATGGTCACAATTCAGTTCATTCTACCTCTTCTGAGGAGGGTTGACTGGATGTGCTCAACAGATCTCCAAGATGCCTACTATCATACCAAGATAGTGAGGCAGTCCAAAAGATGTCTCCATTTTCAGCTAGGAACCAGTCATTTTCAGTTCAGGCCACTGCCCTTTTCTCACCACATCCCCTCAGGTGCTCCCCAAATGTATGGTAGAGGTAGCAGCATATGTCAGGCTGCATGGGTTCCAAGTGCTCCCTTATTTAGACAATTGGCACCTTAACACACCCACTAGGGCTCTATTTGTCCAGCACAGGGACTTCCTGTTCCACCTTGCCCCACAGTTGGGGATTACAGTCAACCATGTAAAGAGTCTGTTAATACCAACACAACAGATAGATTTCATTGGATGCCACCTGGATACAAATTGTCAGATAGCCAAACACCCACAATCTAGAGTATCTTCCTTGAGTCAAGTAGCATCTCAGGTTCTTCAACACCCCTCTCCTCCTGCAAGACTTATTCTCAGTATGCAGGGTTTAATGTTCTCTTTGACCACTCTGGTCCCTCTAGCAAGATATTACATGAGAGTCCTACAGTGGATCCTTTTGGTTCAGGGTCCCTATTGCCTCACCCACTACATGCACAGATTCATCTCATATCAATTTACAAGAATCATTTGGTGGTTGGCTTGCCCAGTGGTTTCAGACAGTTGACCATTCTTCCCACCACTAGAACCTCCAATAGCAATGGTAATCATGGATGCTTCCTTTCTGAGGTGGGGGAAGCATTGAGAAGGGAAACATGGTTTAAGGTTATTGGCCAACTACAGAGCCCAGTCTGTACATCATCAATGTCTTGGAGATGACAGCAGGTAGTCCGATATATCAAGAAGAAGGGAGGAATGCATTCATATCCATTTTGCCAAGAAGCCATGAGAGTGTGGCAGTGGGAGATGTCTTTCCATCACTTTCTCATTGCAATGCACATTCCGGGAATTTCCAATGTTCTTATGGACAAATTGAGCAAATCCATTATAATTCCTCACGAGTGGTCCCTCAGTCAGATGGTGGTGACATAGAGCTTTAGTCACTGGGGACAACCCTGTTGCAATCTTTTAGCTTTATACCTAAACAAGTGAAGTAAATTGATGTGAGATGAATCTGTGCACAACTAGTGCAGTAGTTATTTTGCCCTGATCCCTCCAAAAGGTCAGCCACTGAAGAATGCTCTAATCCACAGTTGGCCCCCAGGTCTCCATTATGCCTTTCCTCCTATTTCCTTATAACAAAATTTCTTCAGAAAGCCAGAAGGTGCAAGGCCTCATTGCCCGCTTTTGGCCCAGGCAAGTTTGGTTCCCTTCCTTTGACTTCATCTAGTACATCTGCCATGGGTGTTAGACAGTCATACAAATCTTCTGAATCATCTGTCTGGGCCATCTCAACAAGACCTGAAAACTCTGAAACTAATCACATGCTTTCTCCAATTTTAACTGTTGCCATAGATGCCAGGCTTTCTGCTCCAGTGGTCAATATTTTATCTTCCTCATAAAAGCTGAATACTAGAAAGGTTCATCGCAAGTGAGAAAGTTTACCCCACGGGCCTCTTCCCAGGGAATTGGTCCCTTTTCAGCCCCTCTTCCATTCAGTCTGGACTTTTTGTCTGATCTTTTCCATAAAGGATCCGACTTCTCAACCATCAAGGTACATTTAGTGGCCATTTACAAATTTCACATTAGGTAAAATTAAACTGCTATTGCTTCACTGAAGGTTTCAAAAGCTTTTCTATAGTGAAGCTTCCTTTTAAGATCCCCCTATTAGGGATCTGGTTCTTCCTTAGGATATTACTATCATGCTTCAGGCTTTACCTCAAGCCCATTTTGAGCCTGCTGCTACACTAACTTAAGATATCTTTCTTGGAAGACTGTCTTTCTGATGGTTGTTACTTCTGCAAGAAGAATTTTGGAATCGCAAGCATTATTTTATAAATCACCATAGATGGTCTTCCATAAGGACAAGGTTTCTTTGAGAATGAATCCTAACGTTTTTACAAAGGTGGCATTTGAAATGAACCTCAATCAGGCTATCAGTCTGCCAAAAGTCTCTGCAAAATTTTCCAACAAAAAAGAGTATGCTCTTTATTTGCTAGATGTCCTTCGAAAACTTTTTATAAAGGACTAAGTATATTAGAAAATCAGATCAGCTTTTTATTGCTCTCTCTAAAGCAAAAATCATTCCAAATGTACAGAAAGGTACTCTATCAAGGTGGCGTTCTGACTGTGTAATGTTTGTGTACAGGAAGCTGGGACTATCTTTACCTAGCAAACATTATCCTATTGACAAGATTTGTGCTGTAGCTACTTGAAATACTGTGCAGACCTTTGTGTGTCACTGCAAACCAATGTACAGTCCAGATCCCTTGCATCCTTTGGCTCTACCATTCTGATTAAACAGTAGATTAGCTAGGGTGGAGCTATAGGGGGAACTGCCCTGGGAACAAAGTGTTGAGGGGCACAATCAGCCAATCCCAACTACTCTTTAATGAAATACTGGCTTTTAAAAGCCGGTATTGCATTTGCGGTCAACCCTGAGCACTGTAGCACTCCGTGTGTGGTCTAAACTGTAGTAACTGCTTGCTACATTGTAGTTGTGGCAAGCAGTTTGCTACAGTTTAAAAGTTTTAAAAAAATCTATTTTTTTAACTAAAACCTGAGCGCTGAAGTGCTCCATACAGGCAGGCATAAACTATAGTAACTATTTGCTACAGTTTAAAAGAAGAAATGGCTTTTTTTTTTTTAATGAAATATGTTAAGGAGGGTTGAGGGCAGTGCACAGAAATGGGACCTGAATGGCTGGGATGGGGGGAAGGGAAGTGTCATGCATCTGGCTACCTGGCTGGTGTGTCAGTATTAGGAATGTCTGATTTGTTTTTTTTTTTTTTGTTTTGTTTTGTTTTTTGATTGGGGGTGTGTAGATCTAACTGTAATAAGCCAATCATTTGCTTTTTTTTCCTGTTCACTTGAAGGGCTGGGGGAGTAGGGGCTTCTGCTCAGGAACACCCTTCACTGATACCAGCCATGTGTCCTGGTAGTGTGGGAATCTGTCCCAGAGGTAGAATCAGATGAAAACAGACAACAACGGATACGGACATTATATACTTACAATAATGCTAGATCCATGTTGTCTTGTTTGCATCCAATTCAATATCCCTCCCTCCATCCCACAACCTAAACTGTCCTTTTTCTTCTCCTCCAGAATGGCTAGAACTGACCAGGGACCTTGTCCTAGGACAGCCTGGTGACTGCTGTTCCTTATATTATTGCCATCCTTCTTAGTCCATCTTGTAGACAAGCAAGTATACACTGATTGTCAGATATTTTGGGGTAACAAAGAAAATCACGAGTAGGGGAGAAGGCAGAGCCCCGGATCCAAAGCTTCTGAAAGGCACCTAAGTTGGATCTGATAACCCAAAAATTGAACCCGATGAAAACAAGACAATATGGATCTCACATTATGCTAAGTACATGGCTTTCATGTTGTGATGAAAATGGGGGTTCCTTGCCTGAGGGGAGTGTCAACCCCCTGCCATTTGGTAGTGCAGCCCCATTACCTGGCGGCTAAGCCACAGATACAGCAGCTGGTGGATCTGTGGGTGAGAGGGAGACGGATATCTGACCTGATTACATCAAAGACCTCTTGGAGTAAATAGCAGATTTGCTTGCCCATCAGGGCCTGACCCACAGGTCATCAGAGAGGGAACTTGTCATACAAATGGCCACAATGGTGCATCTCCTGGCAATGGGCCAGTGTAGATTCCCTCTGTGTCAGGCAAAAGCTTTAACCCTACTCAGACGCCACCCTATCCCTACCCTGGGTTGCTGCCTTCCTATCGTGTGTAACTCCACAAATTGTGCATAGTCACCCCATCAGCATTTATCTACCTTCTGTGTGCTTGTGTCCATCCTGTATGTCCCCATCCTAATATGTGCATATCCACTACTGTTTGTCTATAGTGTTGTGTGTGCCTGTGTGTGTGTGTGTGTGTGTGTGTGTGTGTGTGTGTGTGTGTGTGTGTGTGTGTGTGTGTGTGTGTGTGTGTGTGTGTGTGTGTGTGTCCTTTATTTGCACTTGCACATTTATTTATACCTTCTTTTACTCCCTTGCTTTTCTGTAACCTTTCCCCCTTTTCTCTAGCTCTACATAAGTAAAAGGGGACTTTATCTCTGAAAAAAATTGCCTTAAATTCTCTCCATCCTGCACTGTCTTAGAAGTTATCCTAGTGTGGTGTGTGTGTGTGTGTGTGTGTGTGTGTGTGTGTGTGTGTGTGTGTGTGTGTGTGTGTGTGTGTGTGTGTGTGTGTGTGTGTGTGTGTGTGTGTGTGTGCTTACTGACGTTTGCCTCTCCTGTTTTCCTAAACTCCCTCTTTCTCCAACATTTTATGTACCATGAAGATGTCCATGTATGGGGACTCTCCATAATATGATGCAGAATATAGCTGTGTGTCTAAAGTGACTTTTTGTTCTGCTCAGTTGCTAGAGTTTCTACAAAATATGCCAGTGAACATTTATATATTGCTATCTGCTGTTGGACTGGGCTGGTTATATTCCTTGAGATACTCACTGGTGGCCATAGATGCATAATGCAGCTTCTGTACTTACATTCTGTTCACAGATATTGTACTGGGTGGTTATTTACATGATGGATGCATCACTTTTGCTTTGCTCTACTGAGTAGATGTGCTACACAAATATGTGCGACTGTGTGCCTGCTGTACTGCTCAGCTATTAGTAACTGAGCTGAGCTGTCAGCTCCAGTTTTTGCTGTGCAGTGTCATAGAACTATACAAGCAAGCTCTGCACAACTATGCAGTGCTTCTCTGTGAATCCCAACTATATCCTTAATGCATAGCTCTTAAGATATCAAAGAAATTAAAGTACTTTGTTAGATCATTCTGTAGCTGTTCATTATGTGAGATGAACAGTTCTACAAAGAGATTATGAAATGTCTCTACTAAACTGAGATATTTTATTGCTAGTTAAGTCATAGAAAACTTGTTGGAAAATGCTTCTTGTACTAGTCAGGAATAAAACACAGTCATCTTCGCCACTGAGTTTAATGATGACCGTGTGGAAGAGGTAATATTATTTCAAACACTAGAATATATTGTTAAGTGATAAAAAGGTAGCTGATAAAATTGGGCTAGAACCTTGGGTATCATTTACATAAGCGAAGAGTTTTCCTCTCCATAAAAATTATTCAGAATAATTAGAGAAAAAGATTTTAGGAGATGCAAAAACTTGAGTATTTGCAAGCATGCAGTCTTATCAACAGCAGAGTTACAAAAATCAGTGTTGTGTATGTGATTGTATAAGAAACGTTTTAAGCCAAATGGCATCAACAAAAATATTAATATTCAATTATTTTAGTGTAATAATGTTTTTAAAATGTGCATCTTTGTTTGCTAGATACCTTTATCTTAACATCTGGAAGCAATTAGATTGCAATTACATCTGATTATCCAATATGAATGTATATCAGGTTACATAAAATCATTAAAAAGATAAAAATGTTCTAATGTTTTGTCTAAGGTGGGATTGTAAGACTGAGGCATTATTGATTTTTTCTTTTTTGGCCTGTATCTAAAATTAAGTCTGTGCATACTAAGTCTCAGGAGCTGTACAATTATTTTCTGTATGGCTATTGCATTGCTTGGATTCAGTGCTTCCTTAACATCAGAATAATTTGTTTAAATTGTTTACATTAGCTTGTACTCTTTGCTTGGGAGCCTTGGCTGTGGGTACTGACCATTTCCATTTTATCTTCTCCCCAATGCTCAGTATTTTGGCGTTCATCTGTTGAAGACTGTGCGCCTCCTGAGACTGTTGCGACTTCTCCAGAAGTTGGACCGCTATTCTCAGTACAGTGCTGCAGTCCTGACACTCCTCATGACCATGTTTGCACTCCTTGCACATTGGATGGCATGCATCTGGTACTTCATTGGCCAGCAGCAGATCGAGAGCTGTAACTCAGAACTGCCCGAGATTGGTAGGTGCTGCATGCAGTGTAGATGCAGGCTAATGTTGCCATGACAAACCCTGAGTTGTATAAATTAACTTATACATTTAAACGTTATATTTTGCCATTGTAGAGCCTGGCTTGCGTAAATTAACAAATAAATGTAAACAATATTATTTTATTCCAGGACTTGTGTGTTTCTTCCAGTACTGCAGACTCTTTCAGCATTAATCCAAAGACACTTATTTCAGAAAATAATTTATAGAAATAGTATGCCTTCTTGTTTTCATAAGTCTATGATTTTATTAAAAATGTATACATTAACCTGCTTCCAGGTGTTCAAATAAGCATTAGGTAGCTTTCTTGCAGCATCATTTGTTGAAAAATCATTGGAGCAAACTGGAATACCACATTGCTGAAATGAATGACAGCATGGGTTGTGAGCACAAAGGTCTCAATTCCCACTTTTATGGTAGTACCTACTCATAAATAACCTCACCAACTTAGAAATATCTACCACTCAGCATTAGTAGGACTCAAACATAAAAGCACACATAACCACACAAAAAGTTTTGCAATCAAAAACATGCTCCCAGTTATGTTTTTCAGCAGTATGACACATCCCAGTTAGCTGGTATTGAATTTCTAGAAATGATGCTATAGGAAAACTACCTACCATTTTCCTGAAACATTTAGGATCTGGTTAGTTCATAGTTTTAATTAAAAATAGGACAAGAAGTGCTATTAAGTTCAGTTCTACTTTATGAAGAAAAACTCAGAAGCTGACATGCTCAGAGATTTTCTTAGTTTTTCAACTTACAATGCCAAGTCAGAGAGGAACTTATAGGGAAGATAGGATTCTGATAAGCCTGAGCATACATAACAAGTCAGGCAACTGTGATAAATCAAAGTTAATCTCAGAGCTGTGTTATGATTTATGCATGCCCTGCCACGGTTCAGGCTCCTGAAACTGAAGAATAACTCAGTTTTAACCATTATAGCTGACACGTGTATAGCGAAGCAAATGAAGAAATTAATAAGAATCATTTTAAAAGACCATACAGAAGAGATATAAAGTAGATGCCACTGCTTCTTCCAGCTGTATAGTCGATTAGATCTGTGTGGAAAAACTTAGAATGTGCTGAACAAAATCAACATTACCCTGCAAGAAAATCATGCGAAAGGACACTGTGCCTGAATTATCTTCCACTGTACGCCACAAAGTTGCACTTGCAAAGGATCCCATCAGTCTGGAAGTAGATTGAGCGACCCAATGTACTTGTTTATATAGCAAATATTTTACAACTAGTACACGTTCATATGCCATATCTGTTAATGAGGCCTGATGTGGTTATGCCTGATGTGTTTCACTGTAGCAATTGCCTTCCTACCAGCTCCTCCTATGCTACTTCCTCAGCACATTTCTGGACTGTGTTACAAAGACTAGTAGCAGAGGCAGCAGGCTTGTGCAGCTGGCCTTCAGTGGGATGAAATGCTTACTGGGGTATCTTTCAAAGAAGACAGAGGTTTAGATAGGATACTAGTTGAGCTACTGCAAGAATAGTATGGATATTCATCTTTTATTTTTCTCTAAGTATTTGCCTTCTAAATACCTTACAGAATTTAAAATATAAATTAATACCAATAGCTCAAGATGACAAATGGATAAAATATAGTGCATGTAAACAAATAAGGAGGTAATCCAATACATTTTAATAAAAGGTAAGATTTTACAGATCATCTAACAGAGTCTTCAGAGTCTGATATCTAAAGTACATGTTGTGGCAGTCTCCAAAGGATGCGACCACGGTAGGTGAAGGAATGTTTATCAGATGTTTGTAATCATACTCTGGGAACTACCGATAGTTGCTCTCCAGCCAAGTAGAATTAGATAATAAGGTACCAGAAGCTATTTTAGATAAAGAAGGCAAATACAATAAAGGGTATGCTATGTAAGTAACCTGATCTTAAAAAAGGATCATACCAGCACCACCAGCGACCAATGCAGATCCTCTGCACAGACGGTGACGTGACCATACTGAGATGCCATCGTCTGAGGGGGGTCATTTTAACAGCAAATCATAACATTTATGTTCAAACCACTTTATCTGCCTTCATTTGTAGCCAGACATCTCTGCAGCTGTGCCTCAGCCCCTGTGAATAGTAACATTGGTACTAATAAGAGTGCAATGCTTCCCTATACAATTTGCATCGCTAGGAACTTTCCTCCCTTCTTCAGTTCCTTCAAGTGCTTCACATCCTGATTTAATGCTTGCGTAGTTTCTGCAGTTTAGTGCCTTATTCTTGTTGATGATTAGTTATTTTGAGAGAAGAGTGTATGGGTGAATTTAGTAACACCGTGACTCACTCACATAATTTCATGAAGTCAGTATAATCGCTCTATGTGGTCATGCTGCATTCAAGGTTGTGGAACTTTTGGGTTAATGAAGTGTTCCCTTTAGCCTCAAGGTTCCATGTACTTGGAGTTAATTTGTATAGAACTGCAGGGGTAGAAGAAGGCCAGTTCTTACAGGGGGTAAAGGGGGCGCTTCTTTTTTTATTTGTTAAAGTCAAGTTTTTGTGGTCTTGTGCTGTGATATAAGAATCTTTGAACTACAGCAATAATTCATTTTTTTTCGGCAGGGATTTTCAATCAAAACAGCATTAAATATGTTTTTCTTTTGTGCTTGTGGCAGTCTGTAGACTGATATTTGCCACAAAAATTGCATTTTTCACTTTGCTCTTTAACCTCCTCCTTGTTCCTTGAAAATATAGTCCAAGGAGTCTAGTGATGTTCAGAAAAAATGGATAAGGTGGTGAAATCTAGAAGAAAGTTACTGAAAGTAGCTTCATAAGATTTAAAGAAACAAAAGTCCACCTCCTATATGTCAAGTTTTGAGGAAAGCCCTGCATTATAAATGACTTGCAAAATGATGGGTGTGAGGTCATTATCTAAAGTGGCCAAATTCACCTCACTAACCTTGTTGTTAGAGTATATAACCTTAGCTGCATCTTTGTCAGTGTCGAATTTGATATCTCTTGAGATCAATTTGGTATCTCTTGAGATCACGTTTGATTAAAGAGTTTCTGTGGAACATAAACCTAACAACTCAAGGGTATTTTCTCAAACTAGGCTACCTGTAACACCATTTAATTTCACTGTTGTTTTGTTGCAACCTTCTTTTGATAATAATGTGTTTCCTAACAAGTATTTGAGTTTAATGTAGGTAACTGTATTACAACACCAGGTACCACAATTACTGCCTTTCTTGGTCTGATGTCAGCCTATGCATAGAACATTGAAAATTAAAAGAAGGGGAAAAGAAAAGAAATAAGTCCTCCTTTCCTGACTCCTTAAGTAAAGAGCAGGATTTCTATACGAGACAAAAATGCATTCCCCTCCTTTACAGGATTCTTCTTCCCAAGTCTCTAGTTCTCCACTAGAAGATATTTCCTTTATCAAAACATTAAATTTCATGTGAGAATTTTTTATTTGGCCCGTAGGCAATCCCTCATAGGTTCATAGGTTCATACTAGGCTATCTGCCCTAGGGCATTTATAAGCCTAGCCAGAGTGTGTGTGGCTTTCACCACCCCTTAGGATGAGAATACTATACCCATTTAGGGTTTAGTTTACTGTGCCTCTGTCTAGTAATGACACAGAGATGACCCCTGGGGTAAACCTACAATCTCCCATCCACTCGTCAAGATTTCTCTTGAAGAGAGTTAGTGAGGGGCTCTGCCTTACATGGACTGGGATTCTGTTCCAGAGTGTAGGGAGCCTCTGGGTTATAAATCTGTCCCTCCAGCACGTCCTATTTATTTCTGTGGTGAGGTTCAAATCTCTTGCTCTCGTGGCTTTGATGGATTTGGATTTTCTGAGATGGAGCATGTCCATTAATTCCGGATTGGACATGGCCTTGTACGTCAGGCATAGATCACCTCTGATTAGGCGGTATGCGACTGAATAAAGCTGGAGTTTCTTCAGCCGGGCAGCATATGACATATGTTTGAGACCCTTTATCCTCTTGGTGAGGAACTTTTGGGGTCTTTCCAACTGCTGCAGGTGTCGGGTAAGATACATCCCAAATGGGGCATTGTACTCAATCATGGGCCTGATAAGAGAAGAGTACAGGGGCACAATGACCTCTCTTGATCTAGATGTGAATCCCTTCATGATAAGGTGGGCAATATAGAAGGTCTGCCTAACCACTTTGGCAATGTGAGTGTCAAATGAGAGGTTACTGTCAACTTGGGTCCCTAGGTCCCTGATTACCTCTTCCGTACTTAATGGATTACCACCTATGTGGTAATTTGTGGGTACCTTGTTTTTCCCAAAGGGTATGACTATACATTTTTTGGTGTTCAGCTTAAGGCCATGGCTCTGGCACCAATTATCCATTTCTATGAGGCCTCTCTGAAGGATGCTTGTGTCCGCTGGAGTATCAATTATGGTGCCCAGTTTGCAGTCATCTGCAAACTTTGTCAGCCACAATCCTCCTATGTTTGCCTGCACCTCAGAAAAATAAATGCTGAACAAGAGGGGTCCCAGGACTGAGCCCTGTGGGACACCACTTGTGACCGGCTTAGAGTCTGACATGGCTCCAGCAACTCTGACCCTGTGGGTTCTGTCCTTGAGCCAGTTTGCAACCCATCTTGTGACATATGGGTTTACATTTAAGCTGGTGAGTTTGTCTATGATGCCCGAGTGGGGTATTGTGTCGAAGGCTTTTGCAAGGTCAAGGTAGGCTGTGTGAACTGCCTTACCCTCATCAATGGCCTTAGTGACTGTTTCAAAAAAGTCAACCAAGTTCAAAAGGCAGGATCTGCTCTTGACAAACATCTCCAGAGAAAAGCTACAGAGGAGTAATTAGGCTTACAAATGCAAAGTGGGCAATTTCTCACAATGGAAAGTGGACAGTCTCTCAGTTTTTATTACATCCTAATGGCAAACAGTTTCTTGATTTTTCATCTCCAGCAGAAAAAGAAAATGTTAAGGTTGCATAATTCTCCCCTAGATAGACAGTATTTATAGAATGCACACAAAGCTGATCCTGAAATTGTACTTTTACCAGTTTCTATTCAGAATGGAAAAACTATTCCTCTCACTTCATTTGCATTAGCAAAGATTTATGGTTACTGGATAAATACATTAAAATGTTTAAATATCTACCACCTTTGAGTTTAGAGTATTAAACTGGCTCAAGTGGTTTCTTATCAGAGTTCTATTTTGGAGTAAACTCAAGAAAATCTAGTGTATTTGTAAACGTAATGTCACACATTGAATAGAGTAACTAGTTCTAACAGTAGACAGGAGAGGAGTGCATACACTGAAATGTGTTTATGATGCTTTAAATGCTGCTTCAAGTGCTACCACATCAGGGGTAGTTTTAAGGCTAGCTTGGTTTAAAACATAATCATATAATGAAGACTATAAAGAGGTTGAGATTTAAGAATTTTCAGTTGGTCAGCCATTATATTTAACTTAGAAAAGAAATGCAAAACAAGGTATTCATTCCAAATAAGTATTATCCTCAAAATACTTCACTTGAAATAAGAAAACAATTTATAGGACAGGAACTCTGTTTTTTACAAGTTCATTTATTTTACTTAATTAATCTTAGCCCAAATCCTCTTCTCAACAGTACCAGTGTAATAAAAAATAGCAAACTCAACAAAATCACAACTTGGATATGAACACACGCATTACAATTAATGTAAATTCTTTTCTAACACTTTTGAACACTGACTGAGAATTAATATTAACTGTTTACATAAATTATTTGACAGAATAATAACTCCATACTTAGACAATCTATGTGATTTACTATTTTTGACTAATGATGTCATCCAAGGAAAAACACACAGAAGTATGGGTGACTGGCATGTTGAAATATTCAAAATATTCCATAATTACCTCGGGCACATCTTATAAAAACATTATAAACAGAGTGCTCTAACAACATAATACTGTAATTGTATTGTCCAAGTTAATAACACAAAATGATGTATATTACCAGGACTACTACTGATGAACTTTAGTACAGCACAGTACAATGACAAGAAGTCCCTTTTTCCTTCTTCCTACAACCAAAATATACAATAAATTATATTCAGTTTAATAAAATAACCAACCAATAATTCCTTATTTTAGGCGTTAGATAGTACAAATACTACGATTGTTAAAGATTGGTGAATAGTAGTATTAAATCTATTAATGTATCTAATTTTAAGAAATAGGCCAGTAAAACACCTAAATAAGAAATATTGACTAAATATATATGTTGCAGGAGAAGGTAAAAATACACATATTATGTTTTTAATACCTTTATTGACAAATTATGTGGTTTGGTCAATTCTTGTAGTTGAATAAAATCAGCCTGTAAATGTTCATCCATATCAGTTATTTCATCCAAAGAACATAGTAATTCAATAGCATCCAGATAAGGTGCAAATTTTTAGGTCAGATCTAATTTTCATAAAGAATTCATAACTAACATAAATAATAACATCCCCAATACAGACCATTTCAGTAGACCACTCCATTACTATTTTGGTGATCAACTCTTGTCACATTACTTCTATCATATAAGTAATGCTGGATACAGAAAAACAATAAACCAAAAAGACCAACCGTCTCACAAAGTAATAAGTTTATTCGATAAACTGCAACAGTGCAAAGCTTTCGAGAACAAGCCTCTTTCTCAATTCTGGAGACACTTTAATAGCTTCAAATTAACTTCAAGTTCTTACAATGTATGGATGCCATCTGAATAAGCTATATTACATTATGCCTTAGAGGGCTCAACAACTAAAGACAAATAAAGTCTAGATCTATCAAGTACACAAGTACAACTGTTTCAACATACTTATAAAGCAGGAACAGTAGGTCTGTTTTTTTTGTTTTTTTTTTTTTTTTTGAAAATCATATTGGAAAAGAGAAGTTTATTATATTATAATTTTTTTGAAAGTTGGTTGACTAAAAACCTTTGAAATATTTTAGAAAGTGGACACAACAAAGCAATGTAACGCACTGGTATAAAATCTTGACTTCACAAAGAATTGGAAGGAAGTTATTAATGACCTTAAGTACTACATCATATCTCAGTACTTTAACAAAACACTCAATCAGTACTCAGTCAAGATGTGAGATATATCTAGAAGCAGCATAGTAGGTTGGTATAGAGATAAGTTAGTGCAGTCACATTGTATAAACACTCTCCAGTATTTCCCCACTAAGCTAAGCAATTATGATTTATATCCCTAGTGGTCATCTATTTACTATGGAGACACAAACTCTTCTGAACCTGCATAAAATAAATACTGGGAAGAGATTTCCCAAGAGTAAAACAAACTCTGCCATTACCAGCTTAACACATCCAATATATAAAAAGCATTACATTTTTCAGGATTATAGTTTACCATTAAAGTTGTATTTTGTATAATTTTTTAATAAAGTGGTTATTCTACTTCATATTCTAATACAGTGTCCACATTCATGATTTGATATCCATCTGGAATCTGTATCTCCAATTCCCTATTACCATTTTATTAACATTCTAGGAATGCATACACACTGCATTTAAAACACAACCGATTATTTTAACAGAAACACTTAATTCTTAAGTGAGCTATAATGGGAGTCCTCATTATAAAATTAAAGATGTAAATTAATAACATTCTACATGCACAGATAATATCACCAATCTATAAACTGAAATGTTTAGTTTAAGGTTGAGCTTTCTTCACTTACACGAAGATCGAGAACATAGACATTCTGGTATGACTGCTAGTTAAAGAACATAGGCCCTTTCCAGATTATTTTAATAGCCAGTTAATTCCAGATGAAAGATCATTACCAGGGATACTAGGAAGCTCAGTACTTCTCATGCCGCAAAGCCTCACCTTCATATAATTCTTTGTTGGTAAAACAAGTTCAAAAGGAAGCAGTCAAATTGAAATTCACCCAGCTTCCACCATGTCAAATTATAGCTCACCACAGAGCTAACTCACTGAGCACAGCTGTTTGGAATATAACCAGTAACAAAATTAAATATATGCATTTTTTATAGGGGACAAGCCTCTCTGCATCCATGAACTTAAATATTGACTCCATGGTCACATTAGCATGAAGAGAATGGAAATAAACAATAGGAAATTAGTCACTGTTGACACAGGCTTAGAGACTGCAACAACAACAACAATGATTTCCTATGGAAAATAGTGATCAGTGAATGCAATGCCATCATGTTGAACTTCACCAAATAGAACCTTGTCCAGCTTCTACTTGACATGTTATAAGGACACCTTCAGTTGAACCAGGAAAAGGTAGATATAAACAAAAATCTTCAAAATTGTCTCTTCCTGTTCTTTTCTACTTCCTTTGAGTTAATTTTTACAGGTAACCTCAGAAAAATTGGTACTGCCAAATGATTCAACAAGGTTATGCCATAAAATGCATTCAGAAATGACAGGGGCAGTTAGCTCTGCACACTCCATGCCGTCCACTTCATTTGCGCTTCAAATAATATTAACTAAAAACTTCTAGAAAACGTCTTGCAAAGGATGTTATCCAAAGGTTTCCACCAGTTAAATATTTTTATTTTAGATTATTTCTGACTTCAAAAAAATACAACATCTCAAGACCAGTTCTAGATCTATCAGATTTGAATAAATTCACAAAGTCATTCAAAATGATGACTCTCGAGATTATATTTCCTTTTAAAACTCTTATATAACTACCCGAGTCATAGCATATTTTTGAATTCCAGTGAAACTTTCTCACAAAAATTCCTCAGATTCCAGATAGCTTAATACTATTGTTTTGTTTTCGGCTCTGCCACTTGGGCTATCTACACCCTCTCATAGTAGTTAACAAATGCCTGCCTCCCGTATTTGCACATCTGAGAACTCAAAATGCAGCAAGTTCCCCTATTGGGGTGATCGTTTGATAGTAGCAAAAACAACTGAACTACTCACATAACTATTCTGTCAAACCATTGTATTCCTGCAGTCTCTATTGGTAAGTACTAGAAATCTTTCATGACTCCTTCAAAATCAGTATCTCTCCTTGAAGACATCCATAAATACAGTGTTAATTATGTTTTATAGCTAATAACAAAAAATAGTCTACTGGAATTCTGTTAGCAACAAGCCATCATAACAAGTCAATTTCCGAGCTAAAGGGCTGCATTTTCTTGCATGCTTCTTGTCCCGCAAGCAAGACAGCAAGTGAAAAAGTTGCAGTGGTATATTAGAAGCATTTAGAACCAGTCTTAAAATCCTCTGGATATAACTCCCATACCAAAAGACATAAATAAAGAATTCCTGTGATGTACAGATGTGGATCATTTATCCACAGGAATTATATTAGTTCCGCCATTCAAAGCTCAAATCCTAACCACAGATTTGTTGAATTTTCCCTGGGTAATCACACTTTAACAACTTATCAGTCCATGACAAGACTCTTGACAATCTTTCAAGGCAACTTTCAGCCAGGCTCATCTGCAAAACAACACAGACAACACTGCAATGGCATATAAACAAACAAGGAAGGGCAGCGTCTTCTCAGCTTTGGAAACAGGCAAGTTCATGTTTGGGAAAAGGCTCTGCAACACAGTCTTCAACTGTTAACTATTGCTTCAGACCAACAAAATCAACTAGTGTATATCTTTGACTCATAGATGCAAACCAGATCTAACAATTTTCAAATCACAGACTGATCAGACTTTAATGTATGCTTTCCCACCTCCTCCTTCAGCCCATCAAGTTATTTTCAAAACAAGGCAGGACACAGCCAGCTCAATTTTAATAACTCGTCTTTGACACTAATGGCCTTGTTTTTCACTGTTAAAGAGCCTTCTCCTTATATCACTAAGGTCATTACCTGTACACAAATTATGCTTACTCCAAGATTCAAGAAACAGAGACTGAACTACATCTATTTCTCAGAATTCTGAGCCTCATAGATGATAACATTTTGTTTCCTAATAGGAGATATTTTTCTTTGCAAGTTTAAATATTTTAAAGGAAATTAAAATACTTAGTTCAAAAACTTCTTACCTACAAAAGGGAAGATATTTGTTTCAGGAACTTTGACCTAATGGTTAGATCCTTTATATTGTCCCATACCAAGATTTCTAGACTATTTATACAACCCATTTGACTCAAATGTGAGTTACTCATCACTGAAGGATTATGATGTACCAGTCTCTGTTTGTCTGCAACCCAACTGAAACCTTTACTTCTGTTTGAACCAGCAAGCTCAATAAATTAAAATACATCTCATGGAGGATAATATATACTGTTTTCAGTTACTGTCACTCCTAGCAGAATGATTGCAGAGTCACACGCTCTTATGTAATAACCACCTCATTTAATGTTCCACAACAACTAAAAAGTCACTATACAATTCTTTCTTTCATGTAAAATTAGTTCTGCAGTAACTCGTAATCATTTTACTCACTTTCCAGTATTCTTTGCAAATTGGCTACAGGAAAAAAAGGGTAGAGTAGGACTGGAGAGGAGCTAACAAGAGACCAGTAGGTAGACTGAGTTGGAAAGTATAGTGGGAGGAAGGCAGAGGACAAGACAACATGGGTAGAGATTGTCAAATGAGTATAGGTAAATGATGTGGCACTGAGTAAGGAAAAATTAAAAAAGTGGGGGATGCAGCCATGAAAGAGAGGAGAAGGAGAAGAAAGCAAAACTGGAGATGGAGAGGCACAGGCAGCAGTGACAAGTGATGAAGGGGAGACAGAAACAGATGTGGTCGAGCAGGAACCAATATGACATGGATAGCAACAGTCTAGTAGACAGGAAAGAATTCTGGATGGTTGAGAAATAGAAGGGATGGGATGCATCATAGGTATGGAGGAAACTGTCAGAGCCAGTGAGGATGGCTGGACAGAATTAGAACTCAGTGAGGAAAGGTTGCAGATAAAAGGAGCATAGGTATGAAGAATGGAATGTACAGGAGTGGAAATGGGATTTTAGTGATCAGAATCTGATTCACCAAGAGGCTTAAGAATCTTGGGAAAAGGAGACAGGGAAGCTCAGAGTAAACTGAAATCTGTTTTGGAGAAAGACAAAGGAGGAAGAGGTAACAAAGGTAGCTCCAGTAGGAGAGGGGGTCCATGTGGCACCTATGATCTGACGGAGAAGAGAGTAATAGTAGTAGCAAGCACACCCTGGGAGATGGCAGACATATGCCAGGATAGGGTGTTGGAGGTAGCACTCTAAGTAGTGTTAACTGCGCCAGAAGTCAGCATACTGAGGAAGTAGAATATTATGGTGCATAACGATAGGCTGTAGCAGTAGATGAGGGAAAGGAGCTTGGGAACTGTTAGGGGTGATGGAGAGATACCTAGCAAAGGGACCACAGATCTAGTGCAAGGACAGGCTAGTACATCTCAACTATTGTACCTTTAAACTAAGATGGAAGTGAGAAGAGCATGTGATAGACACAGTGGGGGTAAATATTCGAGCACTATAAATAAGATAAAAAAGACACAATGTGGTAGAGAAACAATGAGGAATAATTCAGATCATGGCTGTATAGTATTACTGGGCAATGTGAGGAGGAGTCTAGATAAGCAGCTAAGGGATATGTAGACAGCAAAGTAGGTTGGGAGGGTGGACAGTTGCTTGTGTTATAGAAACAAGGGTAGTAAAAAGAGGAGTTGAAATATGGATGTATCTGGATACTGGTTGTTCAGAAATGACAGCGAAAATAGGGATGGAGGTTGGCTAGAAATCTACATAAAAGAGCACATCAAAACTGAGATCAGTGAGGAAGAGGAGGAGGAATAGCATCCTATGAATGAAGAAAGGAAGGTCGGAAGTGAGCAGGGCCAAAACATAGAGTATGTGACTTGTTGGTTAAAGTGGACAAAGGTGGGAGTGCTCATGGACTGATACATTTCATCATATCACAGATACATAAAAGGATAAGAGACAGCGGACAAAGGAGAGAGTGGTCATGGACTGATACATTGCATCATACCACAGATATATAAAAGGATAAGAGATAGAGGACAAAGGTGGGAGTGCTCATGGACTGATACATTGCATCATACCACAGATATATAAAAGGATAAGAGACAGCAGACAAAGGTGGGAGTGCTCATGGACTGATACATTGCATCATACTACAGATACATAAAAGGATAAGAGATGGCAGACAAAGGTGGGAGTGGTCATGGATTGATACATTGCATCATACCACAGATACATAAAAGGAAAAGGATAAGAGACAGCTGGAGAGAATAAAGGTGGTGGGTAGTAGAAAATGGGTTATAGTCAGGGGAAATCTAAATATTCAAGGAACAGATTGGGAGATTCCAGGCTCCATGGTAGAGAGGGAGCAGGAGTTAAATGAAGTTGGATAGTTGAAGTCCCCAGTATAAAGGTCTTGGGCTTAATGGGAATTTCAACTGATGCATTAAGATAGCTATTATGCTTAGAAGGGCATAGGACTTCTAGGAGCTCAAATGAGCTATTTCTGTACCTACAAATATATGAATGTGTTCAATTTGCAGGAGACCCTCAAGTTCCAACATTTTTCTTTAAGACTCCTGGCACTGACATTAATGTGTTCCAAATGAGCATTTACTAGGTTGGAATGTCCATCAGATGGACTCTCCCTAAAATGGTACTATGGGAGCAGCAAAGGTTTTAGCCAAAATGCAACACTTTGGTAAGGAGGTGCAGATAATACCTGGCAAAACAGGAAGGCTTGTCAGTCATCTTATCCCAGGCTGAAGTATACTGGCTCACGATAGAATCACACCAGCTGCACAGCCAGTTATTAAAGCCAATTATCTTGTCTTTGAATCTCGGCATCATTTTGGCTGATGGCAAAACACCACTCAAAACCAACATCTTTCCTACCTCAGACACATGCATAGCTGGCTGAATCATATCCTTCTGCATGTCCATCTGGGTAGAGGATTTAAGGTCATTCACATCCTATTTCCTCCCCATAGCTGCTGCACTAATCTTGCCCAAACTCAGCTCTACTCTCTCCTCACAGCTGCCACATCTCACCCATACATGAAGTTGAATTTGAGTCTACACAGACAGCCAAGTGAGTTACTAGCTGCTTGAGTCCCTGGCTGTAAGAAAGTGGTCTTTGAGCAACCAGGATTCAGATGTTAGTAGTAAACCCTAAAGAAATGTGTGCAAACTATCCACTTCCTGGTATATAGGGTCGTTATACAATGGGACAGTTGTTTATAAATAGCAACAAATATCTTTTTAAAATGTTTCTGCTGTAGGATACTAGTGAACATCATTTCACTGCAGGTGAAGGAGGATTTAACACCTAGGCAAGTTCTCCCTGTCCACCTAAAAGAACTCTTCTCATACCCCAAATTCAGACTCCAGGTGAAAAAAATACTTCCTCAAGCAACCCGAGTGCACCTGCTCCAAAAGTGTCATGTCAGCTAGCACTCCAACCACTGTTTCTTCTCTCTCTCCTTCACTTCCTCCTTAGTCCCTAAATATTTGATATTTCTGGGACATGAATATACATAATGTACATCATACTTCTCAACCTTTCAGAATTTACAGAATGCTCCTGAGTTTGTCTTCTACTTTATACATATCTATAAAAATGTCTGGTGCATTTGGTATATGTAAGCCAAGCATATTGCTACTACCCCTCAAACAGAATATGGAATAAAACTGATAAAGAAATAAAATAATTCACATGGGGAAAGAAGATGGATAGTTAATCTTCTTCTTCTTCTTTCGGCTGCTCCCGTTAGGGGTCGCCACAGCAGATCAACTGTTTCCATTTCTTCCTGTCCTCTGCATCTTGCTCTGTCACACCAACCACCTGCATGTCCTCTCTCACCACATCCATAAACCTTATCTTAGGCCTTCCTCTTTTCCTGTTACCTGGCAGCTTCATCCTTAGCATCTTTTTCCCAATATACTCTGCATCTCTCCTCAGCACATGTCCAAACCAACATAATCTTGCCTCTCTGGCTTTGTCTCCAAACCTTCCAACCTGGGCTGACCCTCTAATATACTTATTCCTAATCCTGTCCATCCTCGTCACACCCAGTGCAAATCTTAACATCTTCAACTCTGCCACATCAAGCTCTAATTCCTGCCTTTTTGTCAGTGCCACTGTCTCCAACCCATATAACATAGCTGGTCTCCCGACCCTCTTGTAGACCTTCCCTTTTACTCTTACTGGTACTCGTCTGTCACAAATCACTTCTGACACTCTTCTCCACCCACTCCTTCCTGCCTGTACTCTCTTCTTCACCTCTCTTCCACACTCACCATTACTCTGAACTGCTGGTCCCAAATACTTAAACTCATCCACCTTCCCCACCTCTACTCCCTGCATCCTCACCATTCCTCTATCCTCCATCTCATTCACACATATATATTGTGTCTTAGCCCTGCTGACCTTCATTCCTCTTCTCTCTAAAGCATATCTCCACTTCTCCAGGGTCGCCTCCACCTGTTCCCTACTCTCACTACAGATCACAATGTCATCTGCAAACATCATAGTCCACAGGGACTCCTGTCTGATCTCGTCTGTCAGCCTGTCCATCACCATTGCAAATAAGACAGGGCTCAGACTGATCCTTGATGTAATCCCACCTCCACCTTACAAGCATCCGTCACTCCCACCGCAGACCTCACCGCTGTCACACTACTCTCGTACATATCCTTTACCACTCTTACATACTTCTCTGACACTCCCGACTTCCTCATACAATACCACAACTCCTCTCTAGGCACCCTGTCATATGCTTTCTCTAAATCCACAAAGACACAATGCAACTCTTTCTGACCTTCTCTGTACTTCTCCATCAACACTCTCAGAGCAAACATTGCATCTGTAGTGCTCTTTCCTGGCATGAAACCATACTGCTGATCACTAATCATCACTTCCCTTCTTAACCTAGCTTCCACTACTCTTTCCAATAACTTCATGCTGTGACTGATCAGTTTAATCCCTCTGTAGTTACTACAGCTCTACACATCACCCCTATTCTTAAAAATCGGTACCAAAAGACTTGTTCTCCATTCCTCAGGCATCCTCTCACTTTCCAAGATTTCATTAAACAATCTAGTTAAAAACTCCACTGCCATTTCACCTAAACACCTCCATGCTTCCACAGGTATGTCATCTGGACCAACAGCCTTTCAGTTCTTCATCTTCTTCATAGCTATCCTTACTTCCTCCTTGCTAATCCACTGGACAGTTAATGAGAAAATTAAAACTACCAACAGAACAAGGGGCATTAGGGTCACCACATTTATATCATAAAGCTGCACAATTAAGACTGATGTTTGTAATTCAGGATAAAGGTTTTAAAGCTAAATGGAAAACTATCCTGCTAAAAAGAGGGATCAGACTTAAACATGGATAGGAGGATCTAAGAGATTTCTGCAGGTGACAATAAACTTAAATATGTCCAGCAACATTTAAGCTAGGGAATTAGTCACTTATTGGCTCAAATGAAACTAAAGTCATGGAAAAGTTGGATATTGCCAATAGGGATAAAGGATTAGGAAGGAAAAAGATGAAAAAACAATATGTTACTAATAGAAAGAAGAAGATACTGCCTCTATATTCCTCCAACTAGGAGACAGAGTTAAGGATAGGATGATGCAAGAAGGGAGTTTTCTTTGAGAGAGAGAGAGAGAGGGATAGACTAACTTACATGGAGCTTGTGTTAATTGCTAAAGAGATGGTAAGGCAAGCAGGAATACAATTTGCCCTAGAAATGGTTTGTTACCTTATGGAAGCTAGATCAAATAATGCACTGAGAAAAAGGTTAATATGCAGAGCATACAGTGGAAGATTAGAACTGAGATGATATCAGACAGAGAATATTAGAGATGATTGGAATAAAATCTTACCAGAAGAGTAGAGAGAAATATGTATTAGTCCTAGATATGCAACAAAATCTAGAAAATTCTGAATATTTGGATGGAGATGCTTCCACAGAAATTTTACATCCCAGTGAAGCTGAAACATATGTTCCCACAAATAGAATGAATGTGATAGAGGTGTGATGAAGAAGTAATAAGTGACAGGGAACATGTTTTGGGACCGTCAAAAACTACAACTATTTAGAAGGGAGTTGCAGGAAGTGATAGACAAGATAGTAGAGGGGCACTTGCCTCTCACTAAAGAGATGATTTTAACTTGAATGAAAGCCCCTTAATCAAAATATGTCATCACACTGATTTCCCTATTATTAATATTGGCCTGAATTTGTCCATTAACAAACTTAAAAAGAGAAAAAGTCATGGGCATTCAGAGCTGCTCACCTGCCATATAGCTGAAACACCTGATGTCCTTAAGGGGTCATTTGCATATATCCCATTATCCTCTTTTACAAGAGGTTTTAAGGAATCACACGGTGAAAATTCTAGCTTAGCTAGGATTTTCTTGTAATTTTTAACTATTATTAATAGTAGGTAAGAAAGCCATTACAGGAAAAAGAGGTACCCACACAGAGGTTATGAAAGATGTGGAAGAAGTTAAAAAGAGCGAAATAAAGGCATCTAGTGACAGAAGAGGAAAGCACATGTTAAATAAATGGAGTAAATAAGATTTAATTCAAACTCTGTAAAAATGTAAGTGAAATATGCATTTGAAAAACAAATATGTAAAATATTGGTTCACATTGGGTCAACATATAAATAGATTCTAAAGAAGTTGTATAGCTTGATAAGTGGTGGAATTCAGTTTATGTATGGTGTAATTCAGTTTATGTAATATGTGTTTAAAACATTGCATAGAATTGAGAAAACATATTCTGTCACAGTAATTCAGGGAAGCAGAAGGGGGACTAGGTAACAAACTTGGACCTACCTACATAGAAGAAAATAAAGAACAACTGAACTATACAAAAGTAATATATTCATGCAATGTAGTAGATAAAAAATGTCTATAGAAGGCTTGCCTGTATTTCCTAATTGCTATTAGAAAATATCTGTGCATCTGTTAAGTCATTTACTGCAAAATGTTCTATGTTAAAACTTCTTTTGTTAGTTAACAATTTTGAAGGCTGTCATAATAAACAGTGATTTTTCTAAAAAAAAAAAAAAAAACTCTTCCCCAACGCCAGGCACTTTGATTACCCAAAGAGTCATTTAATTAAATTTCCAGTGCTAGTGCTATAGTGCAGACTTGTAGCACAAGCTTCACTGATACCTCCAATACAACAGACACTTTCCCTTATAGTACATGCCAATCACAATAATGAAGATTTCTCCTTGAATTTCCAGTTCCATAAATTCTAGACTTCCAGCTTGCCTTTTAGGCTATATGTGTATATATATATATATATATATATATATATATATATATATATATATATATAAACTGGTCCATCTTGGACCTTTTCCAGCCTCAAAGCAAGCCTAAAGGAAAGAGAGTATACAGCATATTTATGGACAATTTAATGCAGTCCATCAAAACAAAAATAAGTGGAGAAGACCCACACAGACAAAGGAAGACCATGCAAAACTGCAGGCAGATGTTGGCTCTATCAGGCTGAACTCAAAACCCTGGTGCTATGAGACACTGATCTTTCCACTAAACTACCATGCTGCACCATGTTTTGGTTTTTCTCATAAAATACAGTGTTCCCATCAGGTATTGCTTATTTGTTTAGCATATCCATCTACAGTACTGATAATTACACTTCCACAGTTATGATTAATCAGTTCTTCTAGCACTGAATGTTCTCAACTAGTGGAATCTTTAGTTTGTATGTATGTATGTGTGTATATATATTATATATATATATATATATATATATATATATATATATATATATATATGTATATATTCCCCTCCCCACGAACTGCACACTAAACTCTTCCCACAACATTACCCTCAAACTTGTCTGAATAGTGGCAGTATTACAGGAAGGTTTTTAAAAGGTAAGGTATAGGGTTAGGGTTGGGTGTTAACCCTTACCTTAATAAAAACTTTCCCATAACACTGCCACCACAAAAGACACACAAACCTACACAAACACACTCTACAGCTATCCCTTTACATATCCCTGGCCCTAATACCCTAAAATATACACATTCACACATAATACAAAACCTATCCCCAACCATAACCCTGACTCTCACACACATGGACAAACGCTATCAACCCCTCCATCTCCATTCACCCTTCTCAGCCAAACATTCCCTCGACATTTCAACTGTTCAGCTATCTATACCTTTGATATTAAGCACCACCCCAGCACTCATCAACCAAATGGGTATTCAGTGCTATTAACAGAAATTATTTTCCTATCACTGGATCTTATTCCTGGATCTCCAATGTGAATAGGCTTTGTCCAGCTGAACTGAACCCATTAATGAAATCAGTAAATACATTTATGCCCTTTTGATGTGAAATGTTCATATCTAGTTAAAAAAGTGAAGTAATAAATTCACATATTATACAGCCAGGACTGACACAAGATAAAAAAACACATCAGTAGTATATCATATCTACAGTGGTTA